>NW_015169183.1:1148251-1152457 GCF_001447785.1 Gekko japonicus | reverse complement strand
TGTGTTGAGTTTACTTAAGAATAGAACAGACTTTTTTTTTTGAAACATTTTCTGAATGCAGAGAAAAGTTTTTCTGCCTCTCTCTAGGGCTTGCCTCGCCGTTGCAGGCAGGACAGAAGGGGTAGAGAAGACTCGTGTGTTTTTCTGCCGATCTATGTGAAAGAATCCCTGGGGCTGAATCACAGCTGCGGAAGAGAGGGAGATCATAGGACGCATCTCTGAAACTCCGTGCTGCCCAGACGCCGTTTGCTGTTTTGCCTCTGCCAAAGGACTGGTAAAGTAGAAATGGCTTCTTCAAACAATCTGTCCTTCAATGTCACAATTTTATCTAAAATTAATTACAAATGGTGGAAGGCATGTATTGAATCTGCTTTAGAGTCCCAATCTGTTCTGGACGTGCTTACTACAGACACTCCTGCAGATGATCTACAAAAGAAAGATTTTAAAGAGCAAGATGGACTTGCAAAATCTTTAATTCTTGGGAGCGTTATTGCAAGTGATAATCAAAAGCTTTTAACATGCGAAACGGCTAAAGCCATGATAAGCCATCTTGAAAAATACAATGGAAAAACCAAAGCTAACAGTCTTTTTCTTCATCAGTGTCCGTACAATGGAAAAATGAAAGTTGGAGACTCCTTAAGTGCACATTTGAGCAACATTCTCAATACTTTCAATGCCCTAAAAGCCATAGGAAGCCCATCAGCTGAAGATTCTGTTATTACTGTAATTTTGGGCTCATTAACGAGTGACTATGCCCACATTCCTGAAGGGCGTAGAAAAACTGACTATTGATTATGCAATCTCTTACTTGGAAGCTGAGGAAAATAGGAGATAAATGTCCCAACTCAGTGAGAGCATGTCAGTGCTTAGAGTGAAGTCTGCTCATCAGAGAGGAACTGTAAAGAAAGCTGTTAAATGTTTTATATGTTCAAAAACTGGTCATCTTGCCAAACAATGCTGGTTTAAACCCGCCCAAGATGAAAGGAGAGACCGCATCATGCGGACTCCCGCTGAAATAGGACACTCTAGAGGGCGTGGCAATGGAAGACCAAATGTTTCCTACAAGCAGAGTGCAACAAAGCCTGTGTTCTTCCTGAATGAAACGCAGCCAAATGCTGCAGAGGGAGACCAGAGTGCAAATGTACAAACATTGTCTATTAGTGGAAGCAAATCTGATGCTAAATCTCAATGGCTATTAGACTCAGGAAGTGCAGTGCATATAGCGAACTCTGTTGAATGGTTTGTTGATTTGAATAGAGAGAAAAAGCCTAAGTTGCAATAAGTTAATGGTCAAGAGTTAGCTGTTGAAGGAACTGGAACTGTTAAGTTGAACGTTTTGAATACAAATGGTGAAATTGAGGGAGTTGTGCTCAGAGACTGCATTTTTGTTCCTGAGGCCACTATCTGCCTGATCTCTACTATGAGGATCATAGGAACTGGTTTTAAAATTAATCTTGATCAGGGCCCAGGCAAAATATGGCATAAAGATGGTGTTGAGTTAGTGATTGAAGAACATGGAAATTATCATTATCTAAGAAACATTGTTATTGCTAATGATGATTAAATGGACACTAATGGGCCAGTGTTCCACACAAAATCATCTGCATGTGAACACAAGGACTGTTTATATGCATGGCATGTAAGGTTTGCTCATAGGAATGTGCAAAGTGTACAAAAGCTCTTAAAGGACTGTAATATCAATGCTGTTGAGTGTGATGCTATGAAAAATGGTTGTAAAACCTGCCTTAAAGCAAAAGGCACAGCTCCTAGCTACAAGGGCAAATCTCCTGAACAAAATACAAAGTTTCTAGAGACTGTGTACTCAGATCTTGTTGGTCCAATAAAAGAGTCTGCTGGAGGCAGCAAATATTTTGTCAGTTTTATGGAAGCAAAATCCAGATATGTCTATACATACCTACTTAAAAGCAAAGATCAAGTGCTTGAAAAGTTTAAGTGCTATGTTGCAGCTGTTAAAAACAAGTTTGGAAAAATGCCAGAGGTACTGTTTACAGATAATGGTACAGAGTACCGCGGCGGGGAGTTCCAAAGATTCATGCAACAAGAAGGAATTGAATATAAGACAACAATCCCTTATTCTCCACAACAAAATGGTAATGCAGAACGCTTAAACAGAACCATTCAAGAAGTGGCGCATTCTATGCTAATGCAATCTTGACTTTCAGAAAATATTTGGGCTGAAGCAGTCAATACAGCCGTTTACCTTCATAATAGAGTTCCATCAAAGACTACAAATAAGAGCCTTTTGAATTATGGCATAATAGGGTACCTGGACTTAAACACATAAGAACATCCTACAAACTTCTAAGCCAGCTGAGTCCACAGTGCAACCTGCTACTCAGGAATCCACAGATGACTCCTTCTCCGACGTGTTCGCTTCGCAATCTGCAGAGACCACCTGTGAACAGGCAGGTCCATCTCCACAAGAGAGTTCCAGCTCAGAAGGGGAACCAGGAGAGGCAATGCCAAGGGTAAGAGAGACAACCACTGTGAGACAATCAGCAAGGAGTACCAAGGGTGTACCACCACCGATGTATGAAATTTGTGCAAGTGTGCAACCAACAAAAGAACCTAATAAATGGAAGGAAGTCAATCAACCACCTGCTTCAAAAGACTTCTCACAAAAATTTGGAGTTGATTTATCAGAGACTTTTGCACCTGTTGTAAACTACACATCCTTCAGGACACTTCTAAGCATGCAGCCTCAAGGGGCATGCATATTGAACATTTGGACGTTAAAACTGAAGAGAAACTGAATGAGCTGTGACAAAAACAGAACTTTCAACAAGGAACAGCAGAACTTTGCTTGTTCTCAAGACTTAAAAATGGACAATATCAATACATACTCATTCATATGAGTGACTTGGTTGTTTGTTGTCAAAACCAAGGAGATGTACAAGAAATAGCAGATGAACTGAACAAAGAAGTTGAAGTGAAACAATTAGGAACCATAAAGAACTACCTTGGAATAAAAATTGAAAGAACTGAGGATGGAAGTTTTCTTTTGAGCCAAAAGCAAAAAATCATGGACTTTATTGAATCTGTGGGAATGAGACATTCCAAAGCGGTGAGCACTCCTCTTGAAAAGAGCTACCTGTTGGAGTTTTTATAAAATTCAGCAGAGAATAAAACAGCTTAGCAATGCCATAGTTCAATAATCAGACCCAGAGTCCATGTGTGTTTAAAAATATAAAAGTTTACTACAATTCTACCATAGGGAAGGGTAACTGGGAGAAAATAACAACAGAGCTATATAAGCTACATCCTCTCACTCTAAGTACAAGACTAGAAGAGACTGCAATGGCCTCTGTAACATGCTTCTTCTCCAAAACGAACAAAGAGGGGAAGAGAGGCCATAAAATGCAAAGACACTAACACTTTGCTTCCAATCAGACTCTCAGAACAGGGATGCTTTTTCGCGGGCTTGTAGATCTAAGCTAACATTGGCTAACACAAAGGCAGGTGATTTCCTGTGACAACAGAACAGACATTTAACCCCATACACACACATTGAGTGTTTTCAACATGCAAATACCCAACACTACCTCAAGAATACAGAGGGACTACTACTTCAAAGCAATCATGAATACAGATCCACCATTGGAAAATTATTGTATGTAAGCACAATCTGCAGACCAGATATAACTTCAGCTGTTGGACTGTTATGCAGAAAGACCAGCTCTCCAACTATCCATGACTGGAAAGCTATAAAGAGACTGGCAAGATATCTAATAGGAACCTTGGACTACAAACTTAAAATCTCAGCCTGTGATGATCCAAGACTGACCGGATTTATGGATGCCAACTGGGGCAAAGACACACCTGATGGCAAATCCACAAGTGGATACTTATTCTACTATGGAGACAGTTTGATTGAATGGACTAGTCAAAAACAATCTGTCGTAGCTATCTCTACTGCAGAAGCTGAATGCGTGTCAGCGCAAAGTGCCAGCTATGAACTTTACTGGATTATTCACCTACTGAAAGACTTTGGAATAAATGAACCAAAACCAATAATACTGTTTGAGGACAATCAAGCTTGCATCGCTATCTGCAAAGGTGAAAGCACCAAATCCAAGAGTAAAACCATCACTCTCAAATGTAAGTATGTGAAAGACTTACAAGACCAAGGACTGATTGAAGTCCACTACTGTCCTACTGATCAGAGGACCGCCAACATCCTGACCA
>NW_015169183.1:1142144-1148145 GCF_001447785.1 Gekko japonicus | reverse complement strand
ACTAGTCAAAAGCAAACTATTGTAGACATGTCTACTGGAGAAGCTGAATGTGTATCAGCACAAAGTGCCAGCTATGAGCTCTACTGGATTATTCATCTACTGAAAGACTTCAGCATAGACTAAAAGAGGTAAAGGTAAAGGTTCTCTTGCTCGAAAGCCAGTCAAATCCGACTCTAGGGTTGCGGTGCTCATCTCCGTTTCAAAGCCGAAGAGCCAGCGCTGTCTGAAGATGTTTCCGTGGTCATGTGGCCGGCATGACTAAACACCAAGGCACACAGAACGCTGTTACCTTCCCACTGAAGTGGTACCTCACAATTTCTTGCTTTCGAACTGCTAGGTTGGTAGGAGCTGGAACTAGAGATGGGAGCTCACTCCATCATGCGGCACCTGGGTCTCGAACTGCTGAACTACTGACCTTCCACAGCCTGCAGTTCAGCATCTTAATCACTTGAGCCACTGCAGCTCCAGCACAGACGAACCAAAGCCAATAATACTTTTTGAGGACAATCAAGCTTGTATCGCCATCTGCAAAGGTGAAGGCACCAAATCTAAAAACAAGACCATCGCACTCAAATGTCACTACCTGAAAGAGCTGCAAGACCAAGGACTGATTGAACTCCAATACTGATCAGATGATTGCCAACATCCTGACCAAGTCGCTTGACAAGCAACGTTTGGAGACTCTTCGTGAATGTCTGAATTTGCATGACTTTCGTGTTTTAACTTGAGAAGGGGTGTTGGGTATTACAAATTGAAAACACTCAGTATATCTGAGGTAACTGTTTGTTTATGTTACTCACAGGAAGTCACATGTTTCTCATGTAACCAATGTTCTTTAGATGTGGATTGCCCGGGAATTTTCTCCCTAATTTAGGGATTTGATTGGGACTAAAGTGTCAAGGTGTATTACCATTTTATGGCTTCTCTTCCAGTCTTTGTTTGGTGTTCTCAAGAAGAAACAAGAAGAGTAGCCATAATCCCTGTCTTCTAGTTTTGTCTTTTGTAGTGTAAGGATGTAGACAATTATGCTCTTTTGTTATTTTCATCCCAGTTACCCTTCCCCATGCTAGAATTTAGTAAAAACTTTATATTTTAATCACACATGGACTCTAAGTCTGAATTATTTTACTCTGGCTCTCCTGGGCTATATTATCTCTGCTAAATTCCATTTTTTCAATATCTCACTATCACCGAACACTCTCTCTGTGGGTTCTTCGAGGCGCCGGGTCTTCTCTGCTTTCCTGGAGCTCAACGGGCGCCCGCGATCCTCCGGAGCAGAGAGTGCTGTTGACTTGCAAATCTTGGCTGGAGCCCGGATTCCTGCCCTCCCCCAGGAGTCCTGCGATTGCGAATGGGAGGAGCCCTTCGGGCAAACGATGGCGCCCTTGAAGCTGGGTTATCTCTCGGCTATCTGAAAACACCCCACCCCTACCCGCGGGAGGGCACAGGGGAAACTTCCTTGTTTCGGGAGGGGTACCGTTTCCCAGGGGGGACTGGGGAGGGGAAGGGAGAGAACGCCGACTCCACAACCCCGAGGCCCTGAGAGAGCCGGGCCCAGGGCCCTTCCAGGGAAGGGAGGAAGCAGATTTCAGCGGGGTATTGTGGGTGGCGGGGAAAAAGGGAGGTCGGAGCACTGGGGGGGGGGCAGCTTAGCTCTTCAAGTGGTGGGATCGATCCACAAACTTGTGAAGCAGAGGCGACAGGTTTGCCGCTGCGTTGGACTCAAGGGAGACTTTTAAAGAACTGCATTTAGGACGGAGGAGCCATTCTTTTGAAACCCCCTATCGGATGGAAGCGAGTCCTGGCCGGAGGCCGACGGCACTTCTGCTCAGGAAACCTGTTTGCCTTTTTGCCCCGGAGCTGAAAAGGCAAAACAACAGCGGAGCCCTTCCCCTTCCAAGCCAGACGTCCAAAGTTTCCACTCTTGCACTTAAAGCTTTCTTTCTTTCTTTCTTTCTTTCTTTCTTTCTTTCTTTCTTTCTTTCTTTCTTTCTTTCTTTCTTTCTTTCTTTCTTTCTAGAATATATATCTTTTTTTCCTGTTGAAACCGATCAAGATTGCCATGAAGCTGGAAGACTGCGCCAGGGAATCATAAAACACCGCCTTGAGTGGAACCCTCTCTCCCGATCCTCCACAGGGGTCCCTTACCAGATTTCACTGAAGTCTTAATGGGACCCTTCTACGAACTATTTCCCGGCAAAGCGTGGCCGGTTCTGCCCAAGATCTGCCTCTCCGTAATTTCGCATACTTTAGATAAGTTTGCTCTCTTTTCCTTTTAATGGAAAAAACCCTGCTAGAACTAATTTGAACAGGATGAATGCATGGGATGTTTAAGAACTATGCACAGCCGTGGGTATCTCTTCATCAACGCCCCACACACACACCCACACACACACACACACACACACACACACAAAACACACGCCGAGTCCTGAGAAATAATACTTTCAAACTGTTGCACTCAAGAAAACAAAATTCCCCAAGCTTTCCGAGTCAAGTATTAATTATGGAGTTTTTTTAAAGGGGGGAGAACATACAGATGTTGCAGAAAGTTGCCGAAAAGTTCGTTCAGACTGGGAAACATCAAAGCCATAAGCTGGCCCGCACGCGGGACGAATGTCAGATATCCGGCGTCCTCTGTTCCACTGAAGAGACGAAACAGACGCCTTCTGGGTATTCTTATTCCAGGCTCGGAGGTTCAGAAGGCAAAGGAAAAGCCGGCGCTTCCAAAGTAAAAACCAGCCACTCCCTTCCCCGCCTCTGTTCTGCTTCCCAGCGTCTCTTCTCCTCTGCGTCCAAATCTGGGGTCTCCGTGCTCTGGCGCGGGGCTAAACGCAGCGCTTCCCCTCGCAACTCCCTGAAACGCGGGCGCGTCCAGTGACCCTCCCCGGTCCGCTTAGAACCATCCCCGGGAGGTCCCCTCTGCAAAGTCCCTTCCGTGCCCATTGTTGGCTCCAACCCGGTGACAGGAAGGGCTTTTGCAGGGGAGCCGGTTTGGGGACCGGGCCCAGCCGTCGGCTTTGCGCTGCACTGCGCTCGGGTTGTTCCAAAAGCGCGTCAGGAGGCCCCGCGAAATGGACTCGCTCTGTGGGTAGAGGGGAAAGAGAAGGCCCAGGCGCCCTGAAGGCGCGCAAGGCCAGACGCCAGGCCCTTCTGACTCAGGGGACAGCGCGGGCGGGCGGGGCGGGGGGGCAGCGGTCCTGCGACCGCCGCGCCCCCCGCATCGCCCCCCCTCTCCCCGGCACCCGAGCCGCCGCACCGCGTGGCCCAGCCCAGAGGCGCCCCTCTCGGCTTCAGCGTGAAGCACGAGTGGGTTCCCCGTCGCCATCTCCGGACTCTCCTCCGCCTTCGGCCAACTCTCGCCCCGGGTCTCTCTCTCTCTCTCTCTCTGTGGCTTCACCCCGCCGGACAACAGCAGAAGGGGCGAGAAGCAGCCCGGTGTCCCCCGTGCGCGCAGCTTCTCTGGCTGGCGGCTGGCTGGTTTGAAAACCCCCCGTCTGTTCCCCGGAGAAGCGGCGGGCCGGAGGGAGGAAAGGCCGCTCCGGCGCTGCTGCTGCTGCTGCCGCCGCCGCTGCCGCCTGCTGTAAATCCATCATCCCCGGAGACAGGTTGGGTTTTGGAGGGGAGCTGGCCGAATGCATTCCTGCGCCAGTGCGCAGGCGTGGGCAGGTAGCGCCCTGCTCTTTATGACCAGGTGAGCGAGTCCCGTGGCAGGTAAAGGGAGGATTTGCCTCGAGACATCGCAGGCGAGGCGAGCGGGCGGATCGCGCCTTCCATGACCGGCGGGGACCTCGCGGTAGGCAGCCCGGAGCCAGCATGTCACTCCTCGCCAAAATGGGGGACTGGCAGGTAACGCGATCCCCTTTCCCGTCCCTTCCTTCCTCTCTCCTGCTGTCGCGTGGGACTCAAGGGGGAGAAGAGGATCCGCTCCCGGGGAAGGCGAGCGATTCTCTAGGAGAAGGGGCCGGACCCAACGCCCAGGCCCGCCGAGCGGCTGCAACTTGGGGCCGGGAAATAGCGGCGCGGCGGCGTTGCAACCGCCCCGGCCTTAGGTGACAAGTCAACAGGTGGGGCGAGCCCGGAACTTCTCTCTAGGCAGGCCCACTGCGGGAGGGACGGCGCAACCGGCTTCACTAGCCGCTGGCTATTTGCAAAGAAGAAAGTCCCGTTTCCGATGCGCCTTAAGCCGATCCCTTGATGGTTTGTGTGTGTGTGTGTGTGTGTGTGTGTGTTTAAAGATGATTTACTGAACTCGGTGGGTGAGGTCTGTTCCCTTCTGTAGAGAGGTGAAGCTGGGGTAGGTGAAAGGGGGCTTTCAAAAGGCGGGACTCCTCTGCAAGCCCGGTGAGTGTGCGCCTCTGTGCATGTGTGTGTGCGCGCGCCTGAGGGGGGGGGGTAATGGAAAGGGATACCTCGGCAGGTTTGGTGCGAAGGCAACAGACTTCAAAGACTTGCACCCTGTACGGAGGATCTAAGGCTTTAGGGTCCACCGTAGTATTGGATTCGACTGGCTTTCGAGCAAGGGAGACCTTTGCCTTTATAGCATTGTGGGAAGGCGACATTCCCCCTCCCTAGCGGCTTCCGAAGGTGGGCCCTGCCGGATGGACTCAAGACAGGTCTTCCTTCTGTTACTGGGCCGAGAGTGAGAGAGCCGCCCTTCCGAAGGGGAGCTCCAGAGGCCACGGCGCGCCTTCCCCAGACTCCATTCCCCCGGGCCCCCTTGTTCTCTGTCGCCTCGCCCGGCTCCTTCCTTCCCCTCCACCTGGAAGGTGACCTTTGTGCGCGGCTGGGAGCTGGACGGCTCTTGTGTGCCGGGTCTGACCCCAGGGACACCCCGCACTCGACTCCTAGAGCGGCCAGATCCCTTCCTTCCCCCCCCCATCCCAGCCCTAACTCTGATCCCCCAAAGGGCCCCACAGGATCCGATGAGACCATTCATCCTGTGCTCAGAGCTGCCATCCGAAACATACCTGCCCGGTGTCTCACTGGATTTATGTCTAAATCCATCTGCTTGGGATATCTCTCCTATCTAAACCCGCGGGGTTCTTTTTTTTTTTTTTTAAATTGCTTAACTTTGACGGGATCGTGCCCACTGGCGCTTTTGCTGAAGGCGACAGGAAACTCCCGTTGGTTTAATGGAGCCTGATGTGACTTCTTCGAAGGCTGACCCCAAGTGCAGGTCGGCGGGAGTCGATTCCACTGAAATCGATAGCCTTTCCCAAGTCTACCTGCTGGGATCCAGGCGAAATCAAAGACGGTTGGGAGTTTCTTCTCGGCGACAGGAACGCCAGGCCCAGGGTCTGGTGTATGGCTCGGGTTGCAACACGTGCCCGGCTCTCCTGAAACCTATTAAGCTGGAAGCGATGAAGCCCCGTTCTAGGGCTCCTACTTTCAAGCGAGGGGTTTTAAGATTGAAGCGGGACAGGATCCCCGCCCGCCCCCGTACTCGGAAGTAAAAAGGTAAAGGGGGGTGTAAATAGTGTGCGGGATCGCGCTTTATCGGCGGCCTTAGCGGCCGGGTGCGGCCCACAGAAAAGGAAGCCCGAAAAGGGAACCTGAGGGAAAAAACCCAAAACACGCGGTGGCCTGTGGAGACACCCAAGCGCTGGCCTCCAGGCCTTTACGCCGAAATCTCCTCCCTTCTGGAGAGGTGAAAGTCAACTTGCCAGCGCTTGGGGGAAAGATTCCCAGATTCGGCTCCCCCCTGGTTTGGAGACACCACACACCGCCACACACCACACACCGCACACAAGGCTTCCCAGGTTCTAAGCGGCTGCTTGCAAAATCTCTCTCCCCCCCCCGCCTCTCCTCGCCTGGCGACCTAGAAGGCTTGGGGGCCTGTCCAGGACTTTCGCTGAAGGGCCACGGGCTCTACTCCCTCCCCAGCAGGCCGGTTTGGCCGGTTCGTCGCGGGTAGGCCTGGGCCTCCCTCCCGGCTAAGGAAGCGGCAGGACTGAACCCTGCCTGGGGGGGGGGGGGGGGGCCTGCCCCCCCCCGAGGG
>NW_015169183.1:1136172-1142130 GCF_001447785.1 Gekko japonicus | reverse complement strand
AGACAAGGCGATGGTTGCCGCAAGGCGCAGCGGAGACGGGCGGCTGACTCGCCCTGCAGTCGGGGCGCGGGGCCTGGAGACCAACCGCGCTTTCCCCCCACCCCGAGCGCCCCCTCTCGCTCGCCAGTGCCTTTCAGGCCCATTTTAGCCGCCCGGGGGACTGAACCGACGGCTTCTTTCTGGTGGACTTGGGCAGCCAAAAAGAAGCAGAACTGCCGCTGGGGATAGGGAGGGAGACCCGGTGGCCCCTCGCGCGAAAGGGCTTGCCCTGAGCCAAGGCTCCCTCTAAGCTGTGGAGCCTTGTGAGCAAGAGTTCTACTTGGTGAGCTCCTGGCATTCAAGTTGTGAGCGAGCGATTTGGCTACTGCTTAAATTAGTGTGCTCTGTAGCCATCCTCCCTGAGCTGAGACAATAATGTATGAGCCGGAGGCTAAAAAACTGTGAGCTAGCTCACACTCACTCAGCTTAGAGGCAGCACTAGCGACTGTTGGACCCTGGACGTTAGGGTTGTTTAAAAGAAAATACATAGATCTACCGATCCCAAAATCACTTGAGCCGCAGCGTAAATCAGCTGAACGCCCAAATTAGTTCGATCTAAGTTGGAATAGGCTTGTACCCCCAGCCGGGCACCCGCTGGACGGCTTCCCAAGGGGCCCAGCCGCCGCCTCTTTCCCCGGCTGAGGGTGCCTCTGCCGCCTTGGACCTGTAGATCTCGCTGTGGCTCAACAAAAGGAGCCGCCGAGCTCGGCTGGGAGGCCGGCCTCCCCCTCTGGAGCCGGTGCCGGAGCGGCCGCCCGCCGCCCTCCTCCCTGGCCCTGAGAATCCATCAGGCGACCTGACCGCGGGGAGCGGCGGGAGGGGAGGGGAGGGCTCGAAGGGCTGGCCTGGGCACCTGCCTCTTCGGCGGCAGGAGGACGACGCGGATCCTACCGGCAGAGGCGGCCACAGACAGACCGGCGCTTTTGTTCAAACGGTTGGCCAGGGAAAGCAGAGAAGGAGGGGACCGCAGGCCCGCCCCCACCAGGGCGACTGGCAACACATTTGGATTGAAGTATGCAGGACAAAGTGAGACAGTGTTTAAAGGAAGGAAACCGACCCAGCGGCTTGGGAGAGGGCCTCAGGCCTGGGAAGTATTCAAAGAAACCCCAAAGGGAGGAGCGGAGTTGTGTGCCTGGGCACAGGTGATAGGATCCCCGCAAGTCGGTGCCGTTCAGATGTGCCACCATGTTCTTGGCGTCACTGCCAATGACAGGAGGCGCCAGCTATGGGTTTTCCCATGCTCTTTGCGCTCAGGAGGCCCTGTGGCTCAATCCCGAGGGTTGTGTGGATTGGCTAAAGGCACTTCGCACCTGCTCGCAGACACTTTTCTCACCATCAGATCCGGGACAACTGATCCAAACGAGACCCCCGAGAGGTGCAGTTCTGGCTCAAAGGAAAGCTCCCCAAGGTGGGTGGGTTGTCAGGGACAGGAACCAAAGAAAGGCCGCCGCTGGATCTCCCAGCCAATCCTGGGCGCTTTAATCGTCTCCATTGCAATAGAGCTGTCAGTCTCCCCCCCCCCCCAAGCTTGTTCACTTGGAAGCAAATTCGGCAGCCCTCAGCGGAACGGGGGTGTGCAGGTGGCCTGCGCAGGACCGCAGCCCCAGTCGCCTCCGGTCTAAGCCCTTACACATTTCCCTCTCGCGGTTTCCCGTTCTGACCTGCTCGGATTTCAGCCTCCGAGTTTTGAGCAGATTTAACTTTCTCTCATTAGTACCATAAAGGCAGGTGTGTGTGTGTGTGTGTGTGTATAATGTTAGTTGAACCGACGGTAAATTCCACATAAGGGGAGAGGGAAGATAGGAGGATTTTTCTTCCGGAAAGGAACCAGTGTACTAAAACGTGGGACCATGACATGTTGTCAGGTGGAAGGCAAAGTTGGAAAATAAAACTTTTAGGAAATCCCCAAAGAAGCTTGGCCGGGGATCTCTCTGGGCACCGCAGCATCTTGAAATGGCCCTTCAGGCTGCGATCCCACGCCGACTTGCCTGAAAAGTAAGTCTCCCTGACTTCCGCGGGGCCGACGACGCCTGAGTAAGTCTAAGAGGCTCGAGTGGCAGAGGCCTTGCACACCAAAGTAAAGAGAGTCCCCAGGCGCCTCTTCCTGACTCCCGAGTAGACACGCACAGGATCTTGCCGCAGCTTTGTAATCCGAGGGGAGTCCCCCCCCCCTCTCTGGACTTGCAGGGCACCCGAGCAGCCGCGGTCCCCTAGGGAGGCAAGTTTCTGTATTATTATTTTTTTAAAAAAATATTGTCCAGAGAAAGCGCAACACCGGAGTGGAGGAGAAAAAGGCGGAAGGCCGTCCGTTTTCCCCCTCCAAATAGCTGCAGAACTGAAGAACGACGCCTCAAAGAACTGCATGTATGTTGGGGGGGGGGAGTACGCCTCACACGCAAGATCTTAAGAACCTGGACTTTTTTTAAAAAAATCCCCGGAATAAATAACACCCCTCCGCCCCCTCCCTGCCCACGCCGCGCAAGTAGCCCCCCCTCCCACGCGCTTTGTAAAAAGCAGAGCAGAGGAAGCCAAGTGTGTATGTGCGTGTTGGGGGGGGGGGGGACGCGCCCGCCTCGCTACCTGTGTCCCCCTTCCCCGGCAGGTTGTTCCGCTGCTGGGCAATTGGCCACTGTTGCTATGCTAATGAGCCGATTAGGCGGCTGGCGAGCGGGCTGCCTTGCGAGAGGAGAAAGTTCCGGCCATTAGAGGGAGATCTCCGAGCGGGCACGGGAGCTCGCCTCCTCCTCCTCCTCCTCTTCCTCCTCCTCCGCCGCCTCCTCCTGCTCCGGCACTCCAGCAGAAGGCGCGCCGTGCATGCCAGAGGAGAGCGCAAGGCAGGCGGGCGGGCGGGCAGGGCGCAGCCTCCTCTTCTCCGTCTCCCCTTCTGCTCTCTCGCCGCGCCAATCCATGAAAATGCTCTGGAAACTGACGGATAATATCAAGTATGAGGACTGCGAGGTAAGCGCTTCCCCCGCGACTGGGACGCACGCTCGAGACAGAGTCTCCCCCCCCTCCCACCTCCCCAAAGTCCCGTGGCCCTTGGGAAGCATCTGGAGGACAAAACTGCCTCGAAGTGGCCACGGTTCCAGCCAGGAAGGTGGGCGTGTTAGGGGTGCAAGGGTGCCAGGAGCCGGCTACACGTTTGGGGGGGGGACAGAGGAGGGGTCCTTGCAAAAACGACCACAATATTTTTTTGGGGGGGAGAAATAAAACGCACACGGATCTTTCTGTCCAGACATCTGCGCCCAAAGGGGGGGGGGGATGAATGGGCTGAGCGACTGAACGAATGAATGAATGAATGAACGACCGAACGAACTCCCACCAGAAGAGGCACCCAGACATAGAGGAAAGGATTTCTGACCGACAGAAGCAGCAGCGAGAGCGCCAAGATCTCCTCCAGAGTTCGCCCCGACGCCGGCCCGAAGCAGACGCCTGTGGATCCACAGGTCTCGCGCGTCAGCAGCGTGAGGAGTGGGACAGTTGCTGGGACTCCGGCGTCAAAGCGCCGCTCGCCTGGCGCTCCTGCTCAGCCTCTCGACGAGGGTTGGACGACAGCGCGGCTTTAAGCACGCCTTTTCGCAGCTGCCCGCCGCCTCTGAGGCGTCGCGATTGGGAGAGACTCGGGGTGGCCGCCTGGGCAGGAGAAAGCCAGACAGAGCCCGGGCAGCAGCTGCTGCTGCGCCCAAAGACTCGGAAGGAGAGCACTGCCGGTCCCGCCGCTTTACCTGGGATGCAGGGCCGGTCAGGTCTGCATCTAGTCTTACAACAGTTTCACATAATACACGAAATAATCCACTTTCAGTGCAGTTTAAATGCGCTTTCCAACTGGATTTCACTGTGTGAACTGGCCAAATCCAGTGGGAAAGTGCACTGAAAGTGGATTATTTAGCGTGTGTGACCGCAGCCCTTGTTGTAAGACCCCGGCTGAAAGCGAAGCACTTCAGAGGCTCATAAAGAGAATGATAGATAAGGCAGAAAAGGTTCGATGGACCAACACGGGTATTCGTGAATGGGATGGGTGGGTAGATGAATCTATAGTGTGGGCGGCTAGAGTGCAAGCTTATATCTGCACTTGTTAAATAAACTCATCTCCGTCTTATTTTGCTCGGCGCAAAAGTGGTAACAGCCAATACTTTCAGAACATTTCTAGTCGGCATTTACTCCCCCCCCCCTTTCCTGGTGGATTGAAAGAACCATGTGGCCTTGAATTCGAGCTTGTGGGTCACAACTTCTTGTGTGTTGTTGTTATTTTTTCCTTTCTCTCCACCCCGCCGAGTGACTGGGCGCGCGTGTGCACATGTATGCATTTCCTCCCTGGATGCCGAGAACAGGGTAGCATCCGGCAAGCGCCGATCTGGGAGATTAATTAAGAAAACATGATGTGCCCGGGTGTCAGGATTTATGGCTCCTTTGGATGCGGCAAGTCCCTTTCAGCAGCGTCAGAAGGAGAGAGCCGATGGCGCGCGGGCCTTCGGGCTTTAAGAACAGCGGCAGACGTGTCCTTGTGTTATTATTCTTTTCCCTGCGACAAACCCTGAGATAGCTGTTGTGAGCTGAAAGCCCTTCATTCATTTTCGATGTAGAACCGGGGCGCTCCTCCTCCGAGGGCAGATTTCTGGGCGAACGTCTTTTCCTCCCTTTCTTGCCCTCGCGGCTTCACGCCGAGGCGCCAAACAAATCGACCGCGTCGAGGCTTCCGAAGCCCGTGAGGGCGACAACAGGACTGGACGTGTTGGGGGCGGGCGGCAGGAGAGGGTCGCGCGGCGGTAGGCATGCCTGAAACTGACCAGGGCGTCTGGAAACTGACCAGGGCTGGGGATCGGAACGCTCCCTCTGAACTACACGTGTTTCCCCAACACATTTGCCGAGGGTGTCCGCGCTCAGCGTAGCTTGACCTCAAAGAGCTCTTTTGTTCTTGTTGTTTTAAATGTTGGTCATGGGGTGGCGGCTGAGGCTCGGTTGCTTGACCATTTCGACTCCCTTCGAGCACAAGGGCTGAAGCGTTCCGTGTTCATAAATCCCCTTCTTTTCTGGCTCGGAGCTACGGATCTCCCCCCCCCCCTGTGAGTTTTCGGAGATACGAGATGGGGGGGGGGTCTCCGGAGGCATTAAAAACACCGGATCTCGCCGCGCGCGGTTCCTCCTTTCTTTCTTTCTTTCCTTTCCTTTCAGTCTGGTTAAGGTGTGCTCGGGGAGGTTTGCCGGGACATGCTCGGTCGGCGGCAGAGGGCCTGTTGTTATGATAAGCCGGCAGGGAAAAGTGGAGCACGGCTGCCTGTCATCTCACGGGATTTGCTGGCTGCGACTTGCTCAGCCGGTCGGACGGGTTGGGCCGAGCGAGGCTGGGAGTCCCGGCTTGTCAGGGCCGAGCAAGGCTCCAGTCGCCTCCCTTTTTCTCCCTCGCTCCCTCCCCCCCCCCAGTCCTGCGCCTCCCCATTCCCCGATCCTCAGCCCCGAAGGCTCCGCGGGGCTCCCGGGACGCGGACGGCAGCTCCACCGGCCCTCACCCCCGCCCAGACCCCCCTCCCCGCCACGGGGACTGAGCGCCGGGGGAAGACGGGGATCCCACGCGCCGAGCAGGCCAGGGCCGATCCCCTCCAGGCCAGGGCGCTGGCGAGGCCCTGTAGCCGCCGCCGCCGCCGGGCCCGTCGAGTCATGGACGTGACGCAGCAAGACGCTGCCGGAGCCGAGCAGCCGGGCCCAGCCGAGCACGGGCCGCTGAAAGGCAGAGGCGCCGAGCCGGGGTCGGAGAGCGGCTCCCCCGGGGACAAGCGGAGAGCCGGAACCCCGCAGCTGCTCGCCTTGTCCTTCGAGGCGCCCGGCTTCGCCCAGCAGCAGCCGCCGGCGGAGCAGCCTGAGGTGCGCCCGGAGAGTCGCTTGCTTTGACCCCCCCCACCCCCGGCGGCGGCGGCGGCGGGA
>NW_015169183.1:1130746-1135807 GCF_001447785.1 Gekko japonicus | reverse complement strand
CCTCCCTCCCTCCCTCCTCCCCCCACCTCTGATTAGATACACTGATTCTTCATTCAATGGACGTCATTTAGAACAGACTCTGCCTTGAGTTGCCTCCTCGCTTCACGCTCGATTTCCAGCCATTCTTCCCTTATTAAGTATTCGTGTAATATTAATAGTCATGAATATCTGCTATTAGGGGGACTCTCGAGGAAAGCGACGGCGGATCTCTCTCTCTCTCTCTCCCCCTCTCTGTCTCGGGAGCTCGCGGGAAGCAGGCAAAGAGAGAGAAAGAGCCAGGGAGGTGGGGGCAAAACAAGGAATTAAGGGACCCACCCGCACACCCGCGAGCGCGCACACCCGCACACCCGCGCACACGGAGCCAACTTTGCATCGGGCGATCGCGGACCGGATCCGTCTCTCTGCTCTCTCTCTGTCATTCTCTCGGCGGCTGTACGACGCCGGTCAAGTTTCTGATGGCTCCTCGCGGGCGCGCTTGCCCACAGCTCGCCGACCAGCCCGGGCGCAGGGGACTCGGAGGAGGCAGGCTCTAGAAGCGCCCCCCGGGCTGCCCCCATTGTGTGCGCGCGAGAGAGAGAGGGTGTGAGGCCGTGCATGCGGGCCAGAGGGTGGACGCGTGTGCCGAGCGCCAGACCGTAAGCCTGAGAACTCCCGAGCCGGCGCCGCCGCTGCTTTCCGCCCCCCCCTCCCTCTGCTGCCGCCCAGAGATCCGCGCAGATGTTAGTGCACAGCTTCTCGGCGATGGTGAGTGCGGCTTCTTCTTCGCCTTCTCTTCCTGGGGCTGGCTTGGGGTGCGGGGCTGGCGGGGAGCGCCCCGGGGGCGTCTCTCGCGCTCCGGCTGGGTCCTCCGGCCGTCCCTTTCTCCCGCCGCCCGCTTTTCGTCCTGCTGCTGCTGCTGCTGCTTCTTGGAGTTGTTTCCATCGTAACTTTTATTGTTGCTTTCCGTACAAAAGGCGGCTTCCGGTGGGGTCTCGACTCCCCCCCCCCAATAATTTCATTTGCATCTCTCGCATTTTCTCTCTGTTCTCGCCCGGGGTAATAAGACCGGCGTGAGATGGACAGTCGGAGACATGTAACGATATCGTCGTTATAATCCCCCCCCGCACCCCACCTCTCCATTTGTGTGGCTGTTAATTTCCTCGAGAGGTACCTGTGAGCGACCCTTTTCATAACCTTCCACGTCCCTTGTTGTATACGGGTAAAATAATTCACGTTTTTCATTTCCCTTCCCTGCCCTCTTTTAATTTTGGTTTCTGTTTCCCGATTCTATACCAAGTTTTTTTTAATTTTTTAAAAATGATCACTTATGTCGAATATTTTCTTATTTTCTTTCATATATGTGCATGTGTTATAGTATCGCCGAGAGCTAATCAATGTTACCAGCGTGTCGCTATTATTTCTTTATTGGTTTTAATGGCATGTCTTTCCCAGATTTTATTATTTTTTTCTTCGCAAACTTGTCCAAGGTCGGAGTGTTCAAAATCAAACGTTGATAGGCCGGCGCTGTTAAAAACAAATGGCGATTCTATTTTTGCGTTGTTTTCCTTCGGAAAACCAACAGACACACAACAAAGATATCTTTGCGGTGGGTCGTCTGGTTTCAGCTGCGCCAACGTAGAAAGGCCAACAATATTGTTTTTCTGCACAGAGTCCGAATTTCTCTCCCCACCCCTCAACCGGAGTGGCTAAATTCGGTTTGTGCACTGAAAAACAAATTCGCCGGAGCATTTTATACTCGAGACCGTTTTCTGTTTCCTCCGTTTGATCTTGAAGACTGGGTGGGGGGGTCGTCATTAAAAGAAGAGAGAGAGAAATCCTACCGATTTGGCCTGCTGAAGAGGAAAAGGTGCCGGCTCTTCGGAGGGGTTTCATTTTCCTCCTTCTGTTTTGATCCAAGCGAATTGCAGACGGCATACCTGGGGTGGGTGGGGGTGGGGTGGGGGTTCCCAGGGCATGTGGCCTGCTCTCGAGAGCCTGATTGTGACCTTCTTTCTCTCCCCCCCCCTTTGTCTTCTTCCATAGGACCGCCACGATGGCACCAGCAATGGAACCGCCCGGCTACCCCAGCTGGGGTCTGTGGGCCAGTCGCCCTACACCAGCGCCCCGCCGCTCTCCCACACCCCCAACGCCGACTTCCAGCCCCCCTACTTCCCGCCACCGTACCAGCCCATTTACCCTCAGTCCCAAGACCCCTATTCCCACGTTAACGACCCCTATAGCTTGAACCCCCTGCACGCCCAGCCCCAGCCTCAACACCCGGGCTGGCCTGGACAGAGACAGAGCCAGGAGACGGGCCTTTTGCATACCCACCGGGGCCTCCCCCACCAGCTCTCCGGCTTGGACCCCCGAAGGGATTACCGGCGGCATGAAGACCTTTTGCATGGACCTCACGGCTTGAGCTCAGGACTAGGAGACATCCCCATCCACTCGATACCTCACTCCCTCGAAGACGTCTCGGTAAGGAGAACCTCGCGGCCCCCCCCCCACCTCCCTCCCGTCCTTCCCGGGCGCTGCCGCGGCGGGGCTGGGGGGCTGGGCGGAGGGTCAGGATCCGGACTCCCCCAGGGCGCAAGGGACCGCTCCAGCCTGCAGAGAGGGCCAGCCAGGCAGGCAGGCGGGGGTCTCGATCCCGTTGAAACCCACCCGGCCTCTCTTCCCAGGAAGGGCTGCCCGCACGGATACTGGGGTGACTCCAACGAATGGGCCATTGTTCACAATGGCTTTCTCACGCCTGGCGACAAAGAGCGGTCGCCGTCGGAAAGGCCACCCGATTTCGTGATCTGGGTGGGTGGGCTGGTCTTCAAGCCGGATCTGGCCCGTCCAGGGACACCAGAGCGCTCCCCTTGACGAAAGCCCGAGGCTCAAGGAATACCGGGAGCAGCCCGATGAATTGCAAATGAATGTGGCTCTGGCATTGGGGGGGGGGGGGGGGGGTGTCCGAAGGTGATTGTGTTAAAAAAAAAATTCAGCCAGAGTCTCCCTATATCTCAAATATTAATGATGATGATGATAGCAGTTTTTAAAACGGAAACAGGCAGACAACAACAAAAAAGGAAATAAAATAATCGTAAATGGTACAATTGAAAGCCACGTCCTAGCAAATCATCGCAGGGTCTCCTGTTCTAACCGAGGTCAGCTCAACACGCCGAATACGTGCTGCCCACTGTCTGCAGTTGAATCCCGTCGCTCCTGCATACGGTGTCCCCCAAATCCAGGGTTTATGGTCTTGAATTCAGAGGAGAATTACTTCTCAAAGGTCCCGCCCTTCTGGCTTTTCCACTGGAAAAATACATATATAGAATCTGAGCAGGCTACTAATTTCATGGCTGTTTCCAGCGCTGGTTTTATCATACAGAAAGAATGGGGAGGCGCGGGAGGGGGTGGGGAAGGCAGCTTGCGGTATCTGGATGTGATTTGGGGGGGGGGCGGTTGTTGCTAAAACGCCATCCCAAATTACAGGATCAAATATTACCATGATATATCCGTTGACAGTTTAATGCTTCACAGTTTCATGTTTCAGGGAGACCGTTCAGATGGGTTCAGCTATCTGGGGGTCATTTGGGAACCTTTTCTCCCCCCCGCCCCCCTTTAACAAATCAGACTTGGAATTGGTGGGGAGGGATAGGAAATTTGTGACAGCTATCTTCTGCCTGCGTCCATCTCGGCAACGGTTGCGTTTAAGGATGTTTTACCAATAAAAAAACAAAACAAAACGTGCCTCTCTCGAAGTGCGGGTGGGGAAGAATTTAGGCAATCGCTTGGATGGTCCTAAAATAAAACATCCCCGCCCCCCCAAATTAAAAAAAAGAAATACCATGCAGGTAATATTTAGCACGGCCTTTCTATTCTGAACACAGCGACGAGGAGAGAACAAAGTCTGTTGAAATCTACGCGAACGGCTTCCCAGCGCAGGCAGCCCTTGTTGAGACCGAGGGGACTTCCAGCCACATGTGTTTGGGTATCGGGATGTAAACTAATTTGATGCTAGCGCGGGTTTCGGTTACTGTGAGAAACCTGATCTAAAATAGGCTCCTTTCCCTGCAATTTCGTTTCCATGGAGGGTTTTCGAAACGGCAAATCTTCCCCGCCCGTCCCCCCATCCCAAGTCGTTCCTTCGCCTTCTCAGGCAGCAGTGACTGATCATGGGGTGTATTTGCAGCCGGGATGGGGGGGGGATGCAGTTGCCATCTGGTTCAAATCCTTATCCAGACCCAGCCATCCACCCACTCCCTCCTTCAGCGTAAGCGGACGGATCCCCAGTCCGGTTAAGCCGAAATCCTGGGGCTGCAGGCTTCATTCGTTGCCGTGGAGCGAAGTGGTGTGGAAGCTCAGGACTTTGATCCGGGTTGTGTGTGTGTGTGTGTGTGTGGGTGCATGCATGCAGTGGTTCGTGGGGAGCGCCTGTCTTCCGAGTCGAGGTGTTTGTCTTCATGGGGTGCGTGTAGGGCGAGCAGCGTCGCTCTTTGCAAAGAATGTGGGTCACGGGGAAAATGTCGTTTCCCTCCGCGGTTTCCGCTGTTAACCTTTCCTAGCAACCGTGTTGAAGATCTGCTAAATCGAGGGCCTCGGATTATTCCATTATAAATATCTCGGCGGGATTATAAAACCGAACAGTCGGTGGGTTTGTGCAGGCTCGAGAATAGGTTGCAGACATCAGACCCCCCCCAAAAAAAATTAAAATAAAATAAAATCGTTCCGCCCCACTAGGTTTACTTTATGGGTTTAAGGCCGCCCGCTTGAAGGGATCATATTTCCCCATATAGTTTTTTTTTTAAAAAAATCCCAAGGAAACGGCGGCGGCCGTCATATCGGAGCATTTCTCAATTTAATTATGCTCAAATCCAGAAGCACTTTAGGCAAGTTACAAATGAGAGCGCGGAGTACAATAAAACCTGCAATAAAGCAACTTCGTCCCATCCGCCCGGAATCATTGAGATCAGGCACAATTAACGGGAGCATAAATCCAAGGCGGAACGGGGGGGGGGCGGCGGGAGAAAAATATGTTCGAAGAATCGGTTATTATTGTTGGACAGCGACGGGAGGAGGGAGGCAGGCCGGCCT
>NW_015169183.1:1128565-1129802 GCF_001447785.1 Gekko japonicus | reverse complement strand
ACGTAATTTACAACGGGATTGCAAATGGAAAACCAAGCTGACAATCCTCCCCCCCCCTCGGAAATTTACGTGGGAGTGTGTGTGTGGGGGGGGGGATTGCATTCCCTCGTTTCAAAGGATCCGGAGTCCTTCCTAATGCCATTCGTGGCCCAGGACTGATTCCTGGTTCCTCGAGTTGCCTGGGATTATTATGCATGAAACGCGCAGGGAACCCGGGTTCTCTCCCCCTCGCCCCGCCCCCGGCTCTCCGCCTTCAACTTCGGGGTTATGAGGAGGAGACGGTTTTGGGCGGCTGCCGCGACTCAGGCAGGCTTTGTTGTGGCCCGGCCGCGAAGATGGCCGAGGGGTGCCGCCCGCCGCCGGCTTGGTGTGATCTGTGGGGCGTGCGAAGGTTTCCTGAAGCCGGCGTGGCTCCTGCCGTCCTCACGGTCGTTATTTGTCGAGAAGGTCTTGTGTTCCAGTTCCCTTCGCTTTAGAACAGCCCCGAGAGAACGGATTGCGCGGAGAAGCGTGCGGTTTGGGGTGGTGGTTGTTGGGGGGACAAGGCGTTGTTGAAGACGGTTCTCGGTTGCTGGTAGGGGGGCAAAACCGTTGGCTTCCCCCCCACCACCGAATTCTGCTTGGCAAACTGTTGTTGGAAGGACCCTTGCTGGCAGAAAGGCGCGCCTTCGCATCCCTTCAGGCCGGAGCGTCTGGACGATTTTAGGCTGAGCAGCGCCCGGGTCTGACGCGCCACAAAGCCCTCGCTCCTTCCTTTCCGATGCCTCCGCCTTTGCCCTGCGAGAGCGAAAGTTTCAGTCCGCTTCTCCCCCCCCCGCCCCCCCAAGGCCCGAGACGCCCAATCTGGGGAGCCTTTGTCACGTCAAATTAGATGTGCAAGGAATAAATCTTAAAGAGATGCTCTTTCCAAGTCGACATGATAATTGGCTCTTTTATTAGTAATCTCAAGAGTTCGTTTAACTCCCATTGTCTCTATTAGCCTCCCCAGAGCTATTAATGTCACAAGTGATCTATCCAAAACCTAGATCGCCCCCCTCCCCGCGCCACCCTCGCACATTTGGATTAGGCCCACTTAAGGGCTGGGAACGGGGAGGAACGAACCAGATGATAACAAAAGAGGGAACAGGGAGTAACGGGGGGAGGGGGATTGCGGGAGGCGACCCCGGCCAGCGAAGCGAGGCCGTGTGTCGTCTTCCCCCCCCCCCCCGCGGCCCGGTGGGGGGGGCGGGGCGAGGGT
>NW_015169183.1:1108711-1127844 GCF_001447785.1 Gekko japonicus | reverse complement strand
CCAAGCCAAAGCCGGCAGGCCGCGAAGGCATCAGCCGGCGCCCCTGGCCGCGCTCCCCGCCCTCCCCCGTGCCCGGGGGGCTCCGCTGGCCGCCTCCCCTCCGCCCCCTCGGGCTGGGCTGGGCTCCCTCCCCGCTGCCCGGCAGCTGCTCCTCCCTGCCTGCCGGGCGCCCTAACGCGGCTCTCCTCCCCCTCCCCGGCAGGCCCGGTCTCCCTGTCCAAGGCCAGCGCCAACGCCGTCTCCGCCCTGCCCCTCAACAAGGACGCGCTCTTCGGCGGCGTGGTCAACCCCAACGAGGTCTTCTGCTCGGTGCCCGGCCGCCTCTCGCTGCTCAGCTCCACCTCCAAGTACAAGGTCACCGTGGCCGAAGTGCAGCGCCGCCTCTCCCCGCCCGAGTGCCTCAACGCCTCGCTCCTCGGCGGCGTCCTCCGGAGGTGAGGGGCGGGGACTGAGGAGGGGGGGAGGGACGGGACGGGACGGGACGGGCGGGGAGAGCCTCCATTGGCCGGGACTGCCCCGGGACTGCGCCCCGGTCGGCCAATCACAGGCCTCTCGGGGTAGGCTGCCCTTTCTGACACTTCGGCCTGCCCCCCTGTGTCTCTTTACCAGCGAAGGCCTCGGTGCTGAATGCACTGACTAGGCAGCAGCCCCCCCAATAGCCCCTGGGTGGGAAGCTGACCCACATTCCTCACAGCTTCCTGGCTGGGCCCACAGGCTTCGCCTTTCCCAGTGTGGCTTCCCAAGGGCCTCAGCAGCACTGAGATGTAGCACTGACAGTAGGTGCCTGGAGGGGGCCCTGACGGGTCATAGGTGGCAGCCCTCCTGCAGTCTTGGCACATTTGCCTGTTTCCCATTTAGTTGTGCCTTCATGGCTTGTCTTCAGGCTGAGCCTTACCTAGAAGGAAATTCCACTAAATAGCCTCCAGAACAGGGATTTGTTTTTGTGGCAGGAAAGACAAAATGCTCCAAGGATTGGAATAGGAACAATGCTTACCACCACCACTTATATTTAGAAACTCCCCCCCCCCCATGTGTATTCACATTAGTCATGTGTGAAGTGGTCTCATTTCGCCCTCTTTCAAATACCCCTTTTCCCAGTATTAGGTCATACCTGTAAAAGCTTAATATTATTGGGGTTTTTTTAAAGCAAATTAGAAGGACATTTTGAACCAGGAATCTAAGATCAAGAACATTCTAGAGAGTTTATCCGGGGTACCCCTGTTCCGTCACACCAGCTGGCCTCTAAATCCCGAGTCTAAATACAAACTAAACCATTTAACTGTGGGACATGCTGGTTTCGACAGTCCCACATTTTTGCCACTGAAAACATGACATGAATTGACCTTCCTTATAGGAAGGTTATACAGATTAGAAAGTAGTTCCTTAAAGTACTTCTACATTATTTCAGTATTAACTGGTGCACAGTTTCCAGAGATGTGGCTTGGGCTTTTTTGAGGCAGTCAGCATGTCCTGCCACAGATAACTGGTGTATCCAGACTATTAAGCACATGGCTCCCTGGCTTTTTTGTTCTGACAACAGCCCTCTGAAGCGGGTGACTGTCCCAAGGTCACCCAGTGACTTTCCAGGCAGAGTGGGGATCTGAGCCCAGGTCTTCCCGGCCCTTGCCCGACACTCTAATCCCTACATCATTCCAGCTTTACAGCCTCCCAGTTAGTATGGATCCCTTTCCCCTCAACATTGCAAGGCACAGCAAGGTTTGGTGAAAACTAGCAGACGCCAGCTGAGGGCACTGCCAGCACTATTTTGCTGAAGAAAGTCACTGGATATGGCTGTGCTACGATGGGGGGAGTCTCATGGGTTTTATCTGGCAAGCTGGGCACAGGAGTCTCCTCTTTATAGAGTAGAAGAAACTAGAATTCAGGAAACAACCTTTCTTCCACCTAACTGTTTTTCCTTTTTTGACAATAATAAAAATAAATAAATAAATAACAACATAACGAAAGCTTGGATTCCAGCAAAACAATATGCATCTTTCCCTCTTAATCTTTACAGCAAATTGAATGCAGTTTTCATAATGACAGACAAATGAAGGCCCTTGACTGTTGTGAATGAGGATTGTCGATAATACCAGGAGATCTGAGTAAATCAGGTCCCACTAGGCCACTAATCGTGGTTATGAATTCAGTCACAGCAGGAAAGAATCTGCAATAGCCCTTGTAGGTATCCACTGTTGCCCATCTAAGGTTTGCAACAGATACCTTTAGAACAAAAAGTGCTTCACTTGCCGTCCCCACCGCTCTTTCAGACACAAGGAAATGTTTTAGCACATTTGCCTGTTCTGCATTTAATTCTGCCTTCATGGCCTGTCTTCCATGCTTAGTATTCTGGGGAATGAAACTTCATTAAACATCCTTCTTAATAAGGATTAGTAATAGTTTTTTTGGGGGGGAGGGGGAAAATATATGAACTAATTTCAATATGATGTGGTATATATTAGTCATGTGTTTTTTTAAAAAAAATGTGTGAAACAGGGCAAAGTCGAAAAATGGAGGCAGATCTCTGAGAGAAAAACTGGACAAAATAGGATTAAATTTGCCAGCTGGGAGACGTAAAGCTGCTAATGTTACCCTACTGACATCACTAGTGGAGGGTAAGTAATGGCTTTAGATTTTGTGTGTCGGGGTGGGGGGTTCTTTAGTAAAGGTGTGGGGTTTTTTTGTCAGTTCAACAAAACAGGGGCATTTGGGAGAATGTTTACGGGTATTGTTTAATTTAAACCAGTATGTCTAAAGAAAACACTTGTCTTGACCTTCTGCTTTGTACTTTTTTGAAAGGTGAATTGAGACTGTCAGCCCAGTCGAAAACCCATTCATGTCAAAATACTTGGACTCTAATATGAGGACTCTATTGAAATCTGTTTGGACTTAAATCCCTGTAATGCGTTTAGGATCTGGTTGCCAAGTCCCAGTGAAGTGAATGAAACTAAGTTGGCTTTAAAGTCTAAAACTTCACTTTAACTGGGTTGCTAGCTGAACGTTCCCTTGCATCTCAAAAGTGGAACTGGAAACATTAATCGAGTAAGCGTAATTAATGGATTAATTTATTAATCACTGATTGACATGGTGGATTTTAATTGGATTTTAATCAGAGGAGTCCCCTGTGAAAGGGGGTACTGTAGCAATGTGCACATTATCTCAGTCTAGCTCTTGGTTCAGATAAGAAGGTTATGATGATTCTATAAACAATATGTGACTTAGCCACACCATTTACTCCAGAGATGCAGCTTCTCTTCTGGATAATTGCAAATGTTATTGGAAAATGAATTGATTAATTAAGCTAAAGCCAGTGGTTTTGAATGTGGTTCGTAAACTCCTTGAGCGTTTGGATTTTAGGAAAGTAGTTGTTTGGATTTAAACTAACAGTCAGCCAGAACTACAATCCCGCTAGTCTAAAATGCCTGCTTTAGGATTATTTCAGCAATTTATTAGGATCCAGGCTGATATAATTTGTAGATATACTCTAATTAAATTATGGGATCTTTATACACCCAACTGAATTTATCTATAACCTGGATGGATTTTATTGTAAAACCAGTTGCTCTGTTCAACTGTATTGTAGATTGAAGACCTTGTTGAGGTAATTGGGATTTAAATCCAGGTTATGTGCAAATATTCTAACATAACTAGTTTGTAGATTATCTGAAAAGTATGTATCTTGCTTTACCTTGATATCCCTGATCCCCCCCTATGTTCAGTCCACTGAACAGAATGGATTCAAAGAAGCACAAAATGATTCCCAAGTTTATGTTACTATACCCATGAAAATTACTCAGGCTGATGAAAAAGGGGGGTCTTGGAACGAGCCCATGTTTGCTGGCTCCTGTGAGTGAGCAGGATGTTATAATAGAGTCAAATGAGAACTTTTGTTATGTTAATCATTGTCCACTGCAAGTCCCAAACAGGCCTCATCACAAGTGAAGACACTATAAAAAATACAGAGCTGGAGGGAATGAAACACACACACACACACACACACACACACACAAACACAGAGGAGACTGTCTGGTCTACCCAACACTGGGGCATGGCATGTTCAGAATGCATGGCACTGCCAGTTTCTGTGTACCCCTGCTCTGCCAGTAGCCCTGCGAAAGAGGCCATGCACTCCACAATTTCCCCATCTTCATGTCAAGCTAATGCTCTTAATTCTTGTGAGCTGGTAGGGAGAAGGGAGATGGAATTCAGAAAGGAGGCTGAGAGGAATCTATTTCTTGGCATCGGCGCATTAACTATGCCACCATGTTAACAGGTACACTGCCTGGTCATCTGTTGTCTTAGACCATGTTTTTGACGTTTCCCCTCCCGTCACTTTTTTGTGCTCATCGCTGAACAATGTCAGGGGCTGCTCTTAACCGCCCCCCTCCCCGTTAAAGTCTCTGCAGCTTGAAGCCACATACCAGTAAATCATTTAAGTTATTCTGGCATCTGCATTTGAGAAATGCATGACCGGTACTTCCTGAATTAGTTTGGGAATCCTTGACCTAAGCCCTGATTTAATGGTGTCCTGAAAGCCTCCCAGCCGGCCCCTGAGACTCCCCCCTTTGTTCTCAGTCATTACAGAGTTGGAGGCAGCCTGTCTCCGGTACCATTTTCGGTTTTGACTGTAGGAGAAGGGGAGAAAACCGGGAGGCTGTTTTCCAGGGAACGGCCGGGCAGCTCTTGCCTTCTGATGCAGAATGGGATCCCCTGGTCCGGTTGAGAAAGGCTCACGTGATCGTAGCTGTTGACGCGAGGAAACTGATGTGTGTGTGTGTGTGGGGGGGTTGCAATCCCTCTCCTTCAGCCCCCCCCCCAGATCTTTAACCCCGAATTTTGATTTCTCTCTGAAAAGAGGTTAGTTCAAGCTGGACCCTTAGGTCAGCTGTGTTTTTTTCCTCCCCTTCTTCTTAGCATCCTGACAATAGCTTCCTTTGGCCTCGCGTCTTGCATTAAAAAGTATCCGCTTCAAAGAAATGAAGCAAAAGGCTTGATGAGAATGCAGGCCACAACCGACAGATCGTCAGGTAGACTTTCTTTGTCCTTAGGAAGCAAAGGGTATCCACAAGGTGAAGGCCAAACCGTGTGTGTGTGTGGGGGAAATGAAAAGAAAGTTTCCCTAAACTGGAGGAATACTCTGAAGGGAGTGTGAAGAAAAACAAAAAGAGAGAGGGGGGGGGATCCGATTCAAAGAGCAAGATATCTGGTGAAGGGCTAATACTGTGGATAATATAAATAATACGTAGCAGGGCGGAACCAGGACTCCTAGCGCTATTTGCTAACCCCCCCCCCCTTTCTTTGCAAAACAGTCTATTGGGAAATGCAGGGCCCCGATCCCCTTACACTTCGGAAGACACAAAGGGTCTAACGCGCAGACAAATCGAGAAGGGTGGCTAACCGCCCACCCCCACCCCCCAGGAGAGATAATGTACAGTTGTTTTGGCTGCGGGTCCCCCCCCCCCCCCCGCGCGATGCGGCAGTTTCTAAAGTACTGTTATTGTTTACGATCCGCTCCATTTTATGGAAACAAGCTCGCCGGACTGAGGCTTTGAAGCTCTAATTGGCGCATGCGTTCTTCCGGACCTCGAGCTAATGGCAGGAAGCCCTGCAGTAAAAACCAACTGGTTCAGGAAATTAAAACCAAAGATTTGAAAATCAACAAAACAGACAGACTCGGCGGAATGACCCTAAAATTCTTATGGTTAATCGTTTGAGAGGGGAGGAGGAGGAGGAGGAGGAGGAGGGAAGGATGGATAATTACATGCGATCAAGTTAAATTTTAAACACTCTGAGCTGTTTAGTGCAGTCCCGCTTAGGAGAGCTGCGGAAGCAGCGGGGATCAGAAATCAATATTAGTCGCTAGAATATGCCGAAGGAAATAAAATTGTAAGCGTATTTAGCATGCCTGCTCATGAGATTTTTTTATTTTTTTAAAAAAGCTTATCTGTGTGTATAAGTATAAATGTATATCATTTTGAAATACAAGCTCTCTGTTTCAGTTTACCCAATAGAAACAAAGCAGGGTGCCTTCAAAGGTCAAGATCGGTGCCTAGGTATTGTGGGGTTGGAAGCACTGGAGTGGATTAGTCGGTAGTTAAACCGTTGCGTTCTGTGTTCATTTATTGCAGTTTCCCCCTCCTTAAAAAATAATAATCTTAGCATGTTTCAATCAGATGTGTTGCTGGGGGGGGGGGGTGTTGTTTGGTTGTGATGGCCGGATGTAAACAATGCTCATGGCTTGCACCAGCTAATGAGAAGCGGGTTGTTCCCTCCAGAAATCATCCTCCCATATCTTTTGTGCCCGGACATTTTAAAATATATATATATATTTATAGCTTTGGTTAGCGCTGGTTAAAGTTCACCCGGAATCCTTCAATCACTTTATGTGCGCCTGCCTCTTAACTTAGGCCTGCAAAGGCGCGCCGCCTTCTCGCTGGCTGGAATCTTCTCTGACGGCCAAAGATGTTCCCAAAGGCCCCCCTCCTCGGGGGTGTCCCTCTGCAGTCCCTGAATTAAAATGGCGACTTCACGACGATTTGACCGGAGCACGTGTTTCGCTCAACCAGTTGACCAAGCAGTGCGATCCTGAGCCTCCTTCTGAGTCCGTACAGGGGGTCTGTTTAGGATCGCCCCGTGGGAAAACGCGTGGGTATCGATCAGGGTGTTCATCCCTCCCTCCCTCCCATTCCAGGAGAAGCCGTTCATCTCGCCAGGGATTTCGGTTACGTCTGCGAGACAGAGTTTCCTGCCAAAGCAGTAGCTGAATTTCTCAACCGACAACATTCCGATCCAAACGAGCAAGTCACAAGAAAAAACATGCTTCTAGCTACGAAGTAAGACATTTCCCTTTCTGGGGCGCGTCGGAGTTCACAAAGGGGCGCTTAATTTCGTTGTGTTAAACGTCGCTGGGTTCCGCTGTTGTTGCCTTTGATCACTCTGCGTTTCTTTGCGCGTGATCAGTTTCCGCCCTGCGTACCGGACCCTCCCTTGTCGAATTCGCTCCCCCCCCCGTTTATAATTGGTCAAGTAGAAGGGTCCATAGCTGAAGTTACTCTCGGAATGGAGTTTATGCAGATGAGTGAAGAGGCTTCTTTCCCACCAAAGGAAATCGATTGTGGATAGGCGATTATTTTAAAGCAAAAACAGTGCTTTCAAGTCAGGGGGGGAGACCAGGGCAGTCTTAGGAGCTGCTCAGGCCCAATAGCATATCTATCTATCTATCTGTCTGTCTGTCTGTCTGTCTATCTATCTATCTGTCTATCTATCTTCTACCTTCTATCTCTCTCTCTCTCTCTCTCTCTCTCTCTCTCTCTCTCTCTCTCTCTCTCTCTCTCTTTTCATCTATCTATCATCTATCTATCTATCTATCTATCTATCTATCTATCTATCTATCTATCTATCTATCATCTATCTATCTATCTATCTATCTATCTATCTATCTATCTATCTATCTATCTATCATCTATCTATCTTGGTATATGTAAATCCAGCTCTGGGAGGAGTCACAGCCAACCATTTCAGAGAGAAAGATGATGATGATGATCATTATTATTATATCCAATGGAAGTAAGGCGCACTGAGCGCTGTGGAAGGCACCTTCTGACCAGATACCGGGGCCGTGTGCTGCTGACCTCGGTCCCTTCGAATCTGCGAAGCAGGGCGGCGCAGCCATTTGGATAGGCCGTGGATATTAGATCGGGGTTCAACGGGACCGAGAGCGCCCGGCTGGGGTGCCCGCAGAGCTGCTTGGCGGATGGTGGGCCGGGGGAAGAGTGCGCCTGCGTGAGCGGCGCTGCCGACTGTTCCGAAGGAGGTGTTGGCTGGGAATTAAAAGGCTGGCGGGGCGGGGGGGGGTGGCCCTTAACTACCGGCAGCGACGTCGCCAGAGGGCACCGGCTGAAGCTGGAGACGGCTGATATGGCCGGGAGATCTTGAAGGCTGGCCTTCGGAGAGCCCGGTGTTCCGACGTGCTCCCCCCCACCCAATCTGCTCAGAGAGACTGCGCTGAGTCTCCTGGCTCCTCTGGTCCCCCTGCGCGCAAAGACCGTGCGAGGGTTTGCGCTTGTTGCGCTGGCGCCAGCCCGGCACTGGGATCGGTCAAAGGCCTGGGATTGACTGGCCCGGCAGGAAGCGCCCTCTGCCTCTCCAGCTCCGCCTGGCTGCTCTTCCGCCGGGGCTCTCTCTCCCCTCCCCCCCACTTTCTAAAAAAACCCCGAGCCCGGCGTAAAATCCTTCTTCTGCGACACTCCTGTTCAATGCATTGTTTCGCTCCGATACCCCGGCCAGATAAGGCAGAGATCCCGGCGGGAGGCAGTGCCACTGGAACGAACCTACTCCCAAGAAAATCTGGTTCGTCATCCCACGGTTGATTGCTTGAGGCCAGAAGCAAGAGTTGGGGCGGTGGGAGAAACGGGGAGCTGCCTTAGAAAGGCCAGTCCTCCTGGCTCTTTTTGTGCTGGGTTTCCTCGACGTGTGGGTCGGTCTTGTTCCTGGGCAGGAGCCGTGTGTGTGTGTGTGTGTGTGTGTGTGTGTGTCCTGGCCTTGGCTGCTCGCTGCGAAAAGCTGGCTCATTTCTCTCTCTCTTTCTCTCTCCCCCCCCCCTTCCTTCTCCCTGCTCCATTTGCGCTGCAGACAGATCTGCAAGGAGTTCACCGACCTGCTGGCGCAGGACCGCTCTCCCCTGGGCAACTCCCGGCCCACCCCCATCCTGGAGCCGGGCATCCAGAGCTGCCTGACCCACTTCAACCTCATCTCGCACGGCTTCGGCAGCCCGGCGGTGTGTGCCGCCGTCACCGCCCTGCAGAACTATCTCACCGAGGCGCTCAAGGCCATGGACAAAATGTACCTCAGCAACAACCCCAACAGCCACACAGACAACAGCTCCAAAAGCGGCGACAAAGAGGAGAAGCACCGGAAATGAGGGGCGGCCCCCCTAGCCCCCCGCCCCGCCCCGGTCTCCCCTCTGCGCCCTGCTGCGGAGGCCCAGCGAGAGGTTCGGGCCGGACCTGTTCCTGCCGGAGGACCTAACCCCCGCCCAGCTCCGCTCTCGCCCTCCTCCAGCACTTCCCCAGTTCACTCCCAGTCGCTACCCAGTCTGGAGCCTCGGGAAAGGAACGGGGCGCCTCGGAATCAGGCCCCCCCCGTGGATTTTTTTGTTTGTTAGTGTGAACTTTTTTTGGTTTCATTTTTCAAAGCAAACAAACAGACAAGGTTTTGTTTTTTAAAAAAAGAAATTAAAAAGGAACTTTTCGTCCTGCAAAAGAGACACACGCAGAGAGAACTAAAAGAAAGAAAGCGAGAAGTGTGGAGAGAATGAACCCAGAGCTTCATCGGACTTGAATCACCGCCTCCTCCTTAGACAAACTTTCCTTTAAGATTGTAGCCATATTTAAAACAAACAAAAAACACAACAGCAAAAGAGGAAAAAGCAAACGAAAAGATGATGATGATGATGACGGTGACATTTTATCAGTATTGTGAATAAACTTGAACACAGACCACGCCCAGTTCCATGCCCTCTCTTCAGTGGTAGACTTTCCCCCCTTCCTGTCCAAGGTAAAGCCAATCCCATTTGAACTTGCTGAGGGCGACACCGATTTCACAGTTCTTCTCTAAGGGAATCAGTGTTCATGTATGTATATATTTTATTTATGTGTAATTTAATGGGAATTGTAAATATGGTGAGTCTGTTGGAAGCTTTTTTTAATTTATCTGGTGAACTCGTTTACCTCTTGTTTAGTGTTTTTTTTAAGAAAAGGAAACTCTCCCCCCTTCTTAGTTTTATCACTGTGGATTCATGGTTACTTATTTAGAAATGGGGGGAGGCTTTTTGGAGGGAGGGGGTGGTAATATTTCTGGGGCTCATCACGTCTGCCCTGTTGTAGCATGTTCTTCTCTCTTTTTTTGGAAAAAAACCCCCAGACAATAAAGCAGCAAAACAAACAAAAACAAACCAATAAACTAACCTGGATTTTAAATATATATCATTAGTATGACCTTTAGTTTCTTACTGATAAATGAACAACGACAACAAAGTTTGACCTGAAAGAGTCTTGAAGAAGGTAGAAATCCCTCTTAGGTGTTGTGGCTAAAAAGTTGCCAAGAAACAAACAAAAAAAAGTTTCTATCCAATGTCCTCTTATTTGAAAGCCTCCTAACCAGAGCAATAAATTAATATTGTCTATCAAGTGAAAAATATTAGGGACACCCCCTCCCCCTCCCCCGGGCCTTTCGTTTTGAGTTGTCTTTTGGTTTGAAAGAACTTCCGTACATCTTGGACCACCTGGTATCTTCTATTTCCACCGGCCATATTGGAAGCCGTTCTCGTTGTATTGTATTGAGTTGTGCTGGCAATAGTTTCCAAGCCTGTCAATGTATCATAGTCTTTTGTTTCCCAGATAAATAAATATTTGATACGCTTTATGTCGATTTTTTTTTATTCAGTGGCTGTCTTTACCCAGGCGTATTTTTGTTCTTGGCAGTATTTTTTATTCAGTATGGTTACAGTAATTGAGTTTAACTCTCCCTTGACAATTGCTCCTTGCAATAAGCAGCTGAACCCACTGTTTCCCTCAAGTATAATAAAAACTTACTTTCAAGTTAGAGTTCAGAGCAGGGTATCATTTAGATATTCCACTGAGTCTGTATTCAGACAAATTACACAATAAAACACAATGTACTCTTTTGGATAAAAAAAAATGTACTGTTAAAGAAATGGCAGACTTTTCGTTAACGGAAAGGTCATTTTATTTTTTACAAAAATAAAAAAGGTTTATTTTGTTTATTTGATCTTTTAGGGTTTTTTATTCCTGCTTTATAATGATGTATTAAGTAGCACTGATCTGCATAATGTGTCATGCTCTTCATTTGCGTTGCTTTTGAAATCCGGATGAGCTATCCACAGGAAAGGGGGAGGGGATTGGGGACATAGTTGATGCCATGTAGGAGACAGAAATTCTCACACAGAATGTGCAGCTTTGGAGTAACTAACTTGGTGCATTACAGCCTTTGGGCCACTGAAAGGTGTAGGTTTTATTTAATTCACAGGTTAAGCTACAGTTTTGTAACAGGCATATGATAATAGTTGTGTTTGTGTATGCATATGAAACCAATGTGTATTTTATGCACGTATCTCAGCACAAGCTATTTTTCAAGATTTTGAATCAGGGAGACTGAGAAAAGTATACTGTCCCCATAATAAGTATTCTAATTTAGAACCATCACAAAGCGCATATTAAACACAGAGCATGCTGTTGGGATAGCCAAATGAAGTGAATGATTTCCGTGCTTGTTTCGCCATTAAATTTGACTCCGAATGCACTGTTGTGAAAAAAAAACAAACCCCATAGCTTAATTGCTTCAGTTTCTTTGTGGAGTTTTGTGGAGCACAAGCTGGCCTATGCTAGGGTGGTTTTCATAGAACAGAAGCAAGACTAGGGACTGGAGTATTTGACCTGTGCAAACTCCCCGCCCCCCAACCAAGCAATTTGCTTACAATGCTTATTTGGAATGTTCAACTTGAGGAGCCTGGGCAAAAACACCGGGCAACTTCTAATCGTCTTCTGGTTGGGCCCAGCATGGACTGAATGGCTCCGTCTCTGGCATTCTGTTAAGCTTTGCAAAAAATCATGCAACCTCTGTGTGTGTCTGTTTCGGGTTGTTCCCCCGCCCCCGTTGTTGTCTTGAGGAGCCCGCCCTGTCTTTGGGGGGGGGGCAGGCTTTGCACTTATAAGGCAGAGCTGAAGGGAAGCAAAAGGGCTTCTGGTATCCGCAGTGAATCCGCAAAGGAGAATGAGGCCTCCTTCTGTGATTGAACCTTTGGTAGGTGAAGCAAGTGCAGGAGATAAAAGCACAAGATGTTCCTTCTGGGGGTGGGGGTTAATCCATGGCAGGAAACCAGTATGGCCAAGCAGAGAAGGACTGGTGGAGCTGGAAAGCTGTTTTACAATGAAAGCCCCCCCCCCTCTGTGTGTGCGTGTGTGTATACAGAGAGCGAGCGAGAGAGATGTGGAAACGGCAGATTGAAAGGGGATCTTCTGCATGCAAAGATGACCTCCCTTCTGAAAATGCTTATTCATCCCCCTCCCTCCCCATACATTGGTTAACTGTAAAGTGGATGTAACAAAATAATGAGGTGAATGAACCCTTAACTGTACACGCAGCCTTGACATAAATGAAACACGCAGCGTTGTAGCAGGTGAAGTGAAGCATTGTCTATCTGGGCTGTTTTTCTTGGCTGCATCACAGATTGTGTGGGGGATCCTAACCTCAGGCACAATGGCATTCATAAACGCCAGGCGCACACTGCTGCTCTTTCTCCAGCGACGCATAAATACCCATTTTTAAATGGGGAGGAAACAGACACAGACACAGGCACACGATCTTATTAAACCCCATTCATTCAGATCTGGATTTCCAGATTCTTGTTATTCTCCCTGCCCCCCCCCCCCTTTGAACTCTGGCTAATCGTTTAAGGCTACAACATGGCGAGGTGTAAAACAGACTTAAACCTTAGAAAACCGAGGAGGTCCTCCTGATTGGTAAGGATCTGAATAATAATATTGTTAAGATAACAAAATCCAGTTCAAGAGATGTGAACGCAATAAATCGTAGGACCTATTGGATGCCCCGCAAAACACTTATTTGAGGTCTTATAATTGGTTGGCCATTAACGTTCTGGCATGAAATCTGGGTCGGCGACAAGGCGTATTAGGCCTTGTTATAACGTTTTGAAAAGACTGTGCATTTTGTGTATCTGCCTATCCAGTGCTGCTCGTACAGCTGTCGCCTTAAGCAGATATCAGAACAGAAATTAAAAGAAAGAGGCCTTACTTAAAATAAAGAGACCTTACAAAACATTTTGTGTAGAAACAGCCAACTGGGAGCCTGATAACTGGAACCAGCGGCCTCCTGGCCCTTACTTGGGAATAAGATCTGTTGAAGTCACTGGGCATTCTTGCAAATAAATGGTAGACCGGGGCCGGCAATTTATTGGTTACTTTGGCCCCAAAGAAACCGAGCGGAGCCTTCAGGATCTTCCTATCCTCCACTTTAATAAGGACTGCTCGGATCCTTTACCCGAAAAAAATCCCAGTCCTTTGCCATTGTTGCGAAATGAAACGGGGATCTTCCACAATCGCGATGCAAATCTCCTTTATAACAAGCTCAGAAAAGCGGGGTGAGTTCGTCGAGATATATGTCTTGTGCTTGGGATGCTCAGTTCGATTGGCTTTTGAATTGTGTCGTGGGTGGGAAAAAAAAATAACGCGCCGCTTGCTGCTGTTGGGGGCTCATCTGCTGTGATCATAGTGCAGCTAGCAAATCGTGTTAATTACTTTCACATTCTTTTGGGGGGTGGGGTGGGGATGGGGGGGGGAGAATGTATTTTGCACGTTGTAATCAATCATTGTTCCAGCCTTTCAGATTCTAGGCCACGCTTAAAGCTGCTGCCCCCCCAAAAATGTCCCCCCCTCCGCTCTTTAGATTAACTGAAATTAGGATGAATAGTCAAATGTTAATGAGTTATAGCTCAGTTCCTTCATGCTATGTTAATGGACACATTTTAAAAACGTAGCACAATAGTCTTCAAGCTGAATGGTTTCCGCCCTCCTCTGTAATAAATCATCATCTATTCCCCCCCCCCAACACACACTCTCAACCCCCCAAAATCGAATATTAATATAATTTGAGATTTAACTGGTGGAACAGCCATCAGGACAGCAATGCCCCGCAGCTGAAATAATATTTAAAATAGAAAAAGATTTGACATTTGATAAGTCAGTGGCTTGAAATACCCAGTTGTACTTAGCTAATTCAGTCCTTAACCTCTGGTTTCAAATAAATCAATTACAGTCGATTCCACTTCAGTTCAGAAGTGCACGAGGGTTTGAGTTAATTGAATACATTTTATTCACTTGCTAGGAATATTCATTTATCTAAATCCTTAAATATAAAGGAGATTTCTTTGATTGCCCACGTTTAATCTGACCGCATAATCAGATCAAGCCTTTTTGCTGGGGTTCCCCTCTGAAATTCCATCGTGGACCTCTCGTTTCCTCTCCGGAGCTCGGACGGCCTAGCTACAGCCTGCCCTGGTCGGCTTTATTTGTAGTTAGGCCACCTCAGCGAAGGTGGGCTCAGCTCTACTGAGACTTATGGGGCTTTCTAGGGAAGTTCCTTTTAGGGCTGAGGTTCTCAAAGATGTGTAGGGTGGAGAGATACAGATCCCCCTACGCACAAAGGAGACGGACTGAATACAGGCTGGGCGGAGTGGGTGTGAGACAGTGAGAGCCAAGCGCAGAACAATTTCTATCTCACAAAGCGGGAAGAAATGGCCAGGACACCCGCAGTCCTCTCAAACTGTTGTAAGTCCAGAAGAACAAAGTTTGAGAACAGTGGCACCTTCAAGACCCACAAAGTTTCATCCAAAGTGTAAGCTCTCCGATGTGCAGAGCACACTTCATAGCATCATAGAGTTGGAAGGGACCTCCAGGGTCATCTAGTCCAACCCCCTGCACAATGCAGGAAATTCACAAACACCTCCTCCTCCACCCCCACTGACCCCTGTTCCATGCCCAGAAGAGGGGGAGAAAAGCCCCTCCAGGATCTCTGGCCAAACTGGCCTGAGAAGAATCGCTTCCTGACCCCAAAGTGGCGATCAGCATTTCCCTGGGCGTGTAAGAAAGGGCCACAAGAACTAAGCACTTCTTCAGATAAATGGAATATAATCTCCTCAATGGTTATTTACAGGAAAAAAGAGGGTGGGGGGGCAACCCTGAGGGAGGGCAAGTCAAGACCAGATCCAGATGCATAAGTAGGACTGAAACTGGGGCTGCGGTCACACACACGAAATAATCCACTTTCAATGCACTTTCCAACTGGATTTTGCCCGTTCACACAAGTAAAATCCAGTTGGAAAGTGCACTGAAAGTGGACTGAAAGTGGATTATTTCGGGTGTGTGACCACAGCCTGGATCAGGTAGCCGGTAAAATCAGTGGCTAGCAGCAAAGTAGCCCCTAAATGCAAAGAGACGTGAGAATGAGGCTAGAGTCCAGCAGCACCCCCAAGACAAACCAAGCTCAGCCCTTTGTGCACAGGGGAGAACATGGGAGGTTCTGAGTCCTGAAGGTCTCTGCCAGGAAGGATGGAGAAGATTCCACTGTGACGCTCACTTGGGAGTGAATCCCCTGGATTGTGGTGGGGCTTTACTTTCGGACAAGCTCTGCACCACCTGCCTTCCAGTTCCCAGGGGGAGCCAAAGGCGCCCGGGTATAGCCCGCAGAAGACAACCTGTGTCTGCCGTAGCAGCCCTCCCGGTGGAGCCCCAGTCACAGGAAAGGGCGCCTCTAAGGTTTGCTCTTGCCTCCTTTGGCGCTCTCGACACACTTAGCAAAGAAGCCCGCCTTGCGGATGGTCTTCCTCGCCTTGAGGTCCGCATCCGTCTCCTGCATGTTTGCGGAACGCGCGTTAGAAGTCAAGGGGAATGGCGCCCGCTAGACTCCAGTGGCGCGTGGATTATTGCGACTTCAAGCAAGGTTGGGCACCTACTCGTCTTGGGGTGTTCAAAGGTGCTTCACGGGATCTCGGCGCATCCTCCAGCGGGCCTGGAGGGCTGCCTAGTGCGTGAAGCCACCTGACACGGAGTCGCGCCATTCCGGTGTCATAAGAACATAAGAACATAAGTGACGCCAATGTTGGATCAGGCCAAAGGCCCATCCAGCAACACTCTGTGTCACACAGTGGCCAGAAATCCCAGTGCCATCAGGAGGTCCAGCAGTGGGGCCAGGACATTAGAAGCCCTCCCACTGTTGATCCCCCCCAAGCACCAAGAAGACAGAGCATCACTTGCCCCAGAGCCCCTATCTATATCTTGTGGCTAATAGCCACTGATGGACCTCTGCTCCATATGCCTATCTAATTCCCTTTTGAAGCCGTCCATGCTTGTAGCCGCCACCACTTCCTGTGGCAGTGAATTCCATGTGTCCTCTTGCCCAGTGGTGCTCCACGGACCTCCGTAGGCTTTGCCTGGAGTGATTCTCTATCGGACGGCCCTGCTGCTCTACCCAAGCTAGTCTGGCGGTCTGCTTCGTCTGATGCGGTCCTCCAGTGGAGGCCTTCCATCTGGCTCCCGAGGTGGAGATGTTAGGGATCGAACCTGGGACTTTCTGCGCGCCCAAAAGATGAGCCTTCAGGGGGCCAAGGGAGGTTTGAGCCAGGGAGTCTCGGATTCATAACTCAGCGACTCCGCTCACTCTACACATCTCAATATCGACTCCTTTCTGCAGGGGCCCCCCAAGCCTCCGCGCCCCTATCCGTCACCAGCGTCTCTGTCGGTCGGCGCTGCTGATCTGCTCCGTCTAACATCCCGCGCTGGGGTCGGGCTCTATCGGATGGGAGGGGGCGGGGGGGGGACGTCTTCATTAGCGTCCTTATCAATCACGGCCGCTCGCCTAACGTGTCCAAAGAACAATCCGGTTAGACAACCGCTTGCGACTCACATCTGCTCCCCTTCCCACACCGCCCGGTGGAAAGCCCTTCCCCTTTGGAAAAACCTGGCCAGGGTCAGGGCCATAAAGCGGAGGCGGACCCTGAGGTGCCCGGCTTGCTGGGGGGCGGGGGGGGGGCAGGAGAAAAGACAAAGGGAGCCCTCCTCTGCCTCGTCCGCATCTTCCCTGGACCTGCGAGCCCAGGCTCCGGGTGAATCCGGGGTCCGCTGCCTTTCCCTCCTTCTCCCTGCCCTTCTCTTGGCGCCCCAGAGGGGAGAACTCCCGCAGGGCCTCTCCGGTGCTATGGGGACAGAGAGCTACAGTCAGCGCCCGCCGGAGTCCCTCCCCCTGCTCGTGGGGCCGGTCACGCTCGGGGGCTCCCGGTAAAAGCCAGCTCCGGTTGGCCAGGAGGGCTTCCACCAAGGTGCGCTTTTCCTAAACGCCCTCAAAGATGTACCCTGCCAGGTAACCACTGGTGGTTATTCAGACTCAAGAATCCCTTCGGGGGGAAAAAGAGGACCCTCCTCATTTCAGTGTATGTTTATGTTGGGTGATAGTGAGATATTGAAAAAATGGTATTTAGCAGAGATAATATAGCCCAGCAGAGCCAGAGTAAAATAATTCAGTCCATGTGTGATTAAAATATAAAGTTTTTACTAAATTCTAGCATGGGAAAGGGTAACTGGGATGAAAATAACAACAGAGCATAATCGGCAACATCCTTACACTACAAAGACAAAACTAGAAGACAGGGATTATGGCTACTCTTCTTGTTTCTTCTTGAGAACACCAAACAAAGACGGGAAGAGAAGCCATAAAATGGTAATACACCATGACACTTTAGTCCCAATCAAATCCCTAGATCAGGGAGAAAATTCCAGGGCTTCCTACATCTAAAGAACATTGGTTACATGAGAAACATGTGACTTCCTGTGAGTAACATAAACAAACATTTAACCCCAAACATACTGAGTGTTTTCAACTTGTAATACCCAACACCCCTTCTCAAGTTATAACACAAAAGTCATGCAAATTCAAACATTCACGAGCAGTCTCAAAATGTTGCTTGTCAAGCGGCTTGGTCAGGATGTCGGCAATCATCTGATCAGTAGGACAGTATTGGAGTTCAATTAGTCCTTGGTCTTGCAGCTCTTTCACGTAGTGACATTTGAGTTCGATGGTCTTGTTTTTAGATCTGGGGCTGTCACCTTTGCAGATGGCGATACAAGCTTGATTGTCCTCAAAAAGTATTATTGGCTTTGATTCAGTAGATGAATAATCAATAGATGAATAATCCACTAGAGCTCATAGCTGGCACTTTGTGCTGATACACATTCAGCTTCTCCAGTAGACATGGCTACAATAGTTTGCTTTTGACTAGTCCATTCAATCAAACTGTTTCCATAGTAGAACAAGTATCCACTTGTAGATTTTCCATCAGGTGAGTTTTTGTCCCACTTGGCATCCATGTATCCAATCAGTCTTGGTTCATCACAGACTGAAATTTTAAGTTTGTAGTCCAAAGTTCCTTTTAGGTATCTTGCCAGTCTCTTCATGGCTTTCCAGTCATGCTCATTGGGTGAACTGGTCTTTCTGCACAAAGGTCCAACAGCTGAAGTTATATCTGGATGACAGATCGTGCTCAGATATAATAATTTTCCAATTGCGGATCTGTATTCATGATTGTCTTTAAGTGGTTTTCCATTAGTAAGTTTGGGATAGTCCTTATCAAGTGGAGTGCTTACTGGATTGGAATTGTTCATTCCTACAGATTCAATAAAGTCCATGATCTTTTGCTTTTGGCTCAAAAGAAAACTTCCATCCTCAGTTCTTTCAATTTGTATTCCAAGGTAGTACTTTACGAGTGCGTTCAGATGCGGCGTTTCAGCCGGCATAAACTGTACCTGTTGGAACCGGTTCAGTTTATGCCGGCTGAAACCCGATCACACTTATCTCCATTTTGCGGCTCCCATCGGTGTATGCCCGCTCACACGCTGCGGGCATTGGCGGGTTTTTTTTTAAACACAGTTTGAGCATGCACATAGGCAGCCATTCACAGAATGGCAATCTTTGCGCATGCTCAAAACACCCCACATTACATTTAAACTTTAAAGGTAAGGACTTACCTTTAAAGTTTTAAGACCAAACTGGCCTCCCTGAAGTCCCGGACTCCTCCGGATAGTTAAAGTAAGGGCTTGTTTTTTTTAAACAAACACTCAGGGTGAAGCTTCGCCCAAGCGCATATCACTCAGTTTTTTAAAAAAATGGCGGGGGGAAAACGGAAGCCTCAGGCTTCTGACGGAAATGGCTAGACACCGGTGGAGAGCGATCAGACAGAGGGGTACATTGAAAGCAACCGTTGCACTCAGTATACCACCACTTGGGGACCTAGTGGCAGAGTGCAATGGTTTAAAGGGATTTACAACGGTTAGGGACAGGAGGCAGATGTTCGCCGTCTGAATGCCGGTAAGTACACCAGTTGGAACAGGCACCTATACCGTTGTAAATCCCCCGTCTGAATGCACCCTATGGGTCCTAATTGTTTCATTTCAACTTCTTTGTTCAGTTCATCTGCTATTTCTTGTATATCTCCTTGGTCTTGACAACAAATAACCAAGTCGTCAATGTAAATGAGTATGTATTGATATTGT
>NW_015169183.1:1099077-1107808 GCF_001447785.1 Gekko japonicus | reverse complement strand
ATTCTGTGCCATTATCTGTGAACAGCACATCTGGCGCTTTGCCAAATTTGTTTTTAACAGCAGCAACATAGCATTTAAACTTTTCAAGCACCTCATCTTTGCTCCTAAGCAGGTAGGTATAGACATATCTGGATTTTCCTTCCAGAAAACTGACAAAATACTTGTTGCCACCAGCAGATTCCTTTATTGGACCAACCAAATCAGAGTACACGCATTCTAGAAACGTAGTATTGGGGTCATGACCTCTATTTTTATAAGAGGGAGCTGTGGCTTTAGACTTTAGGCAAATATCACAGTCATTTCTCATGACATCACATTCTTCTGCTTCAATATTGCATTCCTTCAATAACTTTCCCACACTTTTTACATTTCTATGTGCAAATTTTACATGCCATGTGAATAAAGAGTCCTTATGGATGCATTCAGCTGATCTGGTTTGGCACACTAGCCCATCATTTTCCATTTCATCTAAATCAGTATCAGCAATATTTCTCAGGTAATGAAAACAATCCTTTTCTTCAAGCATCACATTAAATCCATTCTCACTCCAACTTTTTCCATGGCTTGGTCTGAGATAAATATTAAGACCATTTTGCACGATTCTCTCTGTAGATATGAGATTATTTATGGCTTGGGGAATCAGAACACATTCTTTGAGTGTGATTTCCACAATCTCATTGCAATCGTTCAAGGCATACAGTTTAACTGAACCACATCCCTCTACAGAGAGATTTTTGCCTTCTGCCCCTTGTAGAGCAGGCCTCTTATCTCTGTCCAAATCAGAGAACCATTTGTCTGAATTGACTATGTGATATGCACTTCTGCTATCTAGTAAAAAAGAGTCATTTTGCTCATCATTTCTCTTAGTGACAGACAAAGCTTTCATGTTACTGTTTACAACATCAGCTCTCTGCTGTTTCTCTTTGATAACAAACACACCTCATTTCTTAGAGTGATTGCTAGCCTTACTTGGCTTTCCTTGGCCACACCTCTTGGGGGGGTCTGGTTTCAGAGCGGTAAGATGTGGCGGGATTTCTTTGTTCTGGTAAAGTCTTTGAACTACAGTATCTTGACATATGCCCGAATTTCCCACAGCTGTGGCACTTAAAAACTCTTTTGGCATTATGCCTTTTATAATCAGGCTTTATGCTCAGTACAGACAAGTCATTTGCAGTCTGGGACATTTCACGCCTATGTCCTTCATCTTTTAGATATGCTAACACATATTCCAGTTTTAAGTCTTTTGTTCCCTTTAAAACAGCCACTTCATGTGAATACTCTCTTGTCAAGAAACCAAGAATTACAGCAATAACAGCCTTTTCCCCTGGTCCATTGGTTTAATTGCATTGTAAGCATCCATGACATAATTCAAATGTTTAAGAAGTGATTCTCCATTTCTCATTTTTGCATTTATTAATCTTTGATAGAGGAACAAGTAATTAGCATCATTTTTTGAAGCATAAGTTTGCTCAAGCTTCAACATCATTTGTTTCATGGATGTGCATTCTAAAAGTTCCTGATTATCTGTAGTATTCACAGTTCCCGTGATTAAAGACATTCCAAATCCATCATGCCCTCTGTACTTTTCAAGAGAGGCCCCTGCTGTAGGAGGGTCTTCACTGAGCACAGAAATAGCTCCATGAGCCTGAAGGGCATTCTGTACTGATCTCTCTCACCAAGAGAAACTACTTGAGTCTAAGGTGGGCATATTTTAAAAAGTAAGATTCTTATTTGCAGATAATGATTTCTCCTTTTATACGTTACCAAAACTTGAGAGCAGTGAGGACAACGGACGATCTTTTGTGAGCGCGGGGTTAAGCTTGTAGAAGATGCTTTCAAATAGCAGGATCGATCTCACCCCCTTTCCTTCTTTCTTTCACTTTTCTCTGACTTGAAAACTCAGGCGTCTAGTCTGGTCCCACAAGTTCATGAAGAAAACAGGATGTTGTCTGAATCTCATAAATCCAATGCGAGTTAAGATAAAATTCCGTATTAGAAAACTCCAGCACACATGATTTTTCTTGACCCAGAGTCTGGCTGCTGCACTCTGCTTAGCTATCTGGCGCAGCTGAAGCGATCTGGGCACCCATAACCTTTGTTGAGTGATAGTGAGATATTGAAAAAATGGAAGTTAGCAGAGATAATATAGTCCAGCAGTGCCAGAGTAAAGTAATTCAGACTGAGAGTCCATGTGTGATTAAAATATAAAGTTCTTACTAAATGCTAGCATGGGAAGAGTAACTGGGATGAAAATAACAACAGAGCAAAATCTGCTACATCCTTACTCTACAAAGACAAAACTAGTAGAGAGAGATTATGGCTGCTCTTCTTCTTCAGAACACCAAACAAAGACGGGAAGAGAAGCCATAAAATGGTAATACACCTTGAGACTTTCGTCCCAATCAAATTCCTAGATCAGGGAGAAAATTCCCGGGCATTCTACATCTAAAGAACATTGGTTACATGAGAAACATGTGACTTCCTGTGAGTAACATAAACAAACATTTAACCCCAGATATACTGAGTGTTTTCAACTTGTAATGCCCAACTCAACCAGAAGCCTAAAAACAGAACTGAAGCAAAGCATAAGCATGAAGCTATTCCATGGACATTCCTTCACCCTCCCTAGCACTTAGCAAGTGCATTCCCACATCTACTCTGCCCTTCAGTTATTATTATGACAATCCCCCCTTCCTAGTTTTAAGTCCGTCGTTAGCGAGGGAAAGAAGTCGAGGGGAGCCCATTTGTTTAATGTCTAACTTCAAAGGTCCAAATTATTTCTCCGGGAATTGCTCCCCTTTGGTTGGGAGCCCCGCTTGAGACAACTTTGGAGCCCGGCTCCAGCATTTCGGGAACTGTGGTCCCACACACTCAATAATCCATTAAATCCATTTTCAGTGCGCTTTCCAGATGGATTTTGCCAGTCCACACAGTAAAATCCAGTTGGAAAGTGCATCGAAAGTGGATCATCTAGTGTGTGTGTGTGTGTGATCACAGCAAGAGAGCAACCAGAGTTTCAGGGCCTCAGCCTGCGAGAGTCAACGGCTCCCTTCGCCAGACAGGAGTAGAGATGGGCATCTCGGAGTCCTATCTTCTGGCCAGGAGAGGTGGGAGGGATGCTGTGAAGACTGGAATAGAAGGTCTCTTGCTCAGATCTCTATTTCTACTCCTGTCGGAGGAAGGGAGCTTTGACTCTCCATGGCTGATGACCCCTGAAGCTCTGGTTGATCTGGTCGGCTGGTTGGGCTCGAATCTAACAGTCTTATATGGTAGGACTCCCAGGAGTTCTGCTGCCATCCAGGCTGCTGAAATACCTGCCCTCCAACCAGGACCTGGGAGTTCAACCACGCACTTGCTAAAATTTCTCCCCCTGAAATCGGTCAGGACTCTGCAAGTTGCTTCCCTTTGGTGGGGTCCTGTCCTTCATTTGTTGTTTTTGACGTTTTTATTACAACCTATACTCATGTGTGGCTGCATTCACACACACTAAACAATCCAGTTTCAATCGACTTTCAATGCACTTCCAAACTGGATTTTGCCAGTTCACACAGTAAAAAAAAATCCAGTTTGAAAGTGGTTTGAAAGTGGATTATTTAGTGTGTGTGAACACAGTTATCAGCGGTTCGAAAGCAGGAATTAACATCAAAAAACTGCGAGTAGATAAATTGGGTCCCTACCTTAGATGGTAGGGAACACTCCCCCATCAAGGGGGTTTGTGGAGTGTCGGTGGCGAGCGTTGAACGGCAGAGCGGCGAGCGGCAAAAAGATGGCGACCGAGTGTAACATCCACGGTGGACCGGACACAGTGGAGAGGCGGAGCCAGGAGACACAAGGTTCGTGGAAGGCGCAGGCGCAGTGGTGCCTTAGCGGATGGAGCTGGAGCCACGCCGGAGCGTACCTGCACGCCAGAGGGGCCTGCCGATCCACCACCGGAAGACCACGAGGAGAAGGAGGAAGTGAAAGCCGGAAGCCGGAAAAAGCTGAGCCGACAAGCCGACCAGGAGGTAGAAGATCAACAAAGACCTCCACAGGATGCCAGTAGGGTAGTCCCCATCCCCAGCATATGTGGCCATAGGTAGGGATAAGCGATTAACTGTAAGCCGCTCAGAGACCCCCTGGGGGTTCGAGCGGGGTAGAAAGTTGAAAGATAAATAAATAAATAAATAAATGAATGAATGAATGAATGAATGTTGGGTGCAGCAGTGGCTCCTCGGTCCAGTCCCATCCCATGGAATGAGCCTTCTTTCTTTCCTAAACCAGAATATCACTTGAATATTTTCTTTACACCATTCAAGCTATTGCTCCATTGTCTTTCTTCTTGAACAAGGAAAGCGATGTCGGCCCTTCCCTTCTCTCCTTTTCAGATCTTGTTTGTAAAATGTCCCCCTGTCTGTGGCTCAGGAGGTGGAGCATCTGCTTGGAACGCAGTAGGTCCCGAGTTCAATGCCCACCATCTTCAACTAAGGATCAGGTGGTAGGAGACCTCAGCCTGAGACCCTGGAGAGCCGCTGCCAGCCTGAGTAGACAATACTGACTTCGATGGACCAAAGGTCTGATTCGGTATCTGTTGGAATTGCAAGTTGCTTACACTTCAGTCATTACAGAGTTAAATGTTGTTTGTTAGGAAACAGGATGTTACGTTACATAATGTATTCTACGGCGGGAAAGTTTGTGGGAGTTGTTTATCCTAATGAAGTGAAATGCTTTGATCTAGCATTAGCGTATTCACAAGGTTTATGGCCCTTTGTGTGAACCAAAGAGGAAGTTCTCTTCTAGAAGTCAAGATAGTTCGAAAGATGTAGCTGTTAGCATATAGTACTGAGAGTAACTGCAAGTATGTAACCTTTTGTTTTATTTCTTTTATCCAAAGTACCATACCCATGTTTTATTTTGTTTTATAGTAAAGATATTGGGGAATTTCACATAATCCGTTTCACCCGGTTTCAAGCTGGCAATCATCCGTTTTGAAGTGGACCGGTACAGGGCTGCCATTTCACACAGGGCTTGCCCCTACCGGAAATGAGCCGGATCAGAAGCGGTTTGGCATTTCAGATTTGCACCGCTTTGTTTGCCTGCCGTTTTCCTCCCGTGCGGGTGAACGATTTTTTTAAAAAACGTTCGATTTATAGAGCTATAGCGCTATAGCAGTATAACAAAACACTCCATGCATTCCAATGGCATTGATATAATGCTATTCCGCTATAATGCTATAAATTGAACGTTCAAAAAAAAAACAGTCCCAGTTCCTAAACGGGACTGAAACGTTTGTGTATGAAATGGCAAATAGATTCTGGAAGGGAACCGGTTCTCAAACGGGTTCTGTCTGAAATGACAGACCAGAACCCGTTTGAGAACCGGTTCCCTTCCGGAATCTATCGCCTGTCTGAAATTCCCCATTTTCTTTTACTAAGTGTGTGCTCTTGTGTTTGCAATACGACCAACGACCCTGAATCAAAGAATCCCAACAGTATCAGGGCAGGTTCATATGTTTTGCTTAGTGTGAGGGGGAGGAGGAAGAAACACAATTTCTTTAACCTTTGCTAGGCATAATGTAACTGGCTGTTTCCATATCTAATCTAAAGAAGAGTCTGAGCGGTGCTTGATAGCTCCAGTTTTCAAATAATTCTGGAATGAACTGAAGTCCTGTTGAGGGCACTGAGTAGTCGTTGCGAGTAGATTCCACAGATTCATCAGTGGTTTGCAGTGTTTTCAAGTCTGTAGAAAGAATACCTAACAATGCCCCCTCTAAGCGGTGGAGTCTTGTGTGCTATTGGCATTAAAGTTGTGAGCCAGCAATTTGGCTACTGCATAGATTAGTTTGCTCTGGAGCCATCCTTCCTGACCTAAGGCAATAATGTGTGAGCTGGAGGCTGAAAAACTATGAGCTAGCTCACACTAACTCATTTTAGAGGGAACACTACTTACAGACCGACTGATATAATAACACTCCCTTGCGTGTAATAGTGTTTTATTCCTAAGTAAGTGTGCATAATATTGCTGTCTGAATATTTTAAATAATTTTCTGTGGTCTACTTCGATTCACTTTAATGACATTTTCTCTGTCAGCTTTCCCCGTATGTTGTTTTAACTCACGACCTAACTTAACTTCTTCTAAAGTGTTGATTTTTGGGTGCACGTAGAACGTAGATTCTCGGGTTTGTCTAATGCGAGTAGATTCTCAGCAGCATTTTGGTAACGTGGGTAATCCGACGCCGTTGGCACAGGGGAAACGGCTCATTTGGTTCTGGAGAACTCCATGGCTGGAATGCGCAGGTTATCCGTAGGTTTCTTATGTTGCCAAGGAATTATTGCGCGGTAGATAGAAACTTTTTTACAAAAAATATTCTCATGGGGGAAGGGAGAAAATCTCTCAACTAATTTCCTGACTGTGCGGATTACTCATGTGACTGGGCTGCTTGCAAATTCATAATAACCCAGAATGTATCAAATGTAGTCCTGCTGATAACTTTAGGAATTAACAACAACAACAACAACAACAACGGTGTTGCAGCTCAATTCTATGGACGTTCACGCAGAATGAAGTCCTGCCATATCCAGTGGACCTCGCTCACACAGGTAAGTGTGCACAGGATTGCAGCCCACCTGTTCTCGGAAGCGGGCTCACCAAAGGCAAACAGCCTCGTCTAGCAGATCGCTTATTGGAGAGGGCTGAGCGATTTTATTTAGTTCGTTATTTTTTTCCGGCTTTACTTATAGTCCGTCTTTCTCGCTGAGACTCAGGGCGGATTACAAAAGCAGAAGAGCTGAGTTGAGAGGAGCCCGGGGCAGGGAGGGCGCACACCACACAAGCGCCTTTCATCGCCAGCCCCAGAGGGACGACTGGCCTGCGCGGATCCGTCATCGCTCTTTCTTTTTATCAGATGTGACCTCGGCCTACATTCTTCGGTGGAGACCATTCATCCGCTAGAGAGTCGGCCACAGAGGACAGGATCTCTGGAGTATGAATCAGCCCCCTGTGTAACAGTCTCTAACACTCGGACTCTTCCCCCAGATAGACAGAGAGGACAAGGGCGGCGGCGGAGGGGGGGGGGGGGAAGCCTTTTCGCAACGCAACCCTGTGCAGAGTTAGAGTTGAGCAGGAGCTCTGCAGAGAAACTCTCGGGCGGCAGGAGGAAGAGCCCTTCGCCCGTCTCTTTGTGAACCTCCTGGAGCACCCCGGGGAGGAGCGGAAGCCGGGCGCTTTAAAAATTGCCAGAAATGCTCCCTCTAAGCTGTGGAGTCTTGTGAGCAAAAATCCTACTTTGTGAGCTACCGGCATTAGAGTTGTGAGCGAGCGATCTGGCTGCTGCATGAATCAGTTTGCTCTGGAGCCATCCGTCCTGAGCTAAGATTAACATGTGTGAGCCGGAGGCTAAAAAACTGTGAGCTAGCTCACACTCACTCAGTTTAGAGGGAACACTGGTTGGAACCCTTGCTCCCCCTCTAAGCTGTGGAGGCCTGTGAGCAAAAATCCTACTTTGTGATCTACCGGCATTAGAGTTGTGAGCGAGCGATTTGGCTGCTGCATGAATCAGTTTGCTCTGGAGCCATCCTTCCCGAGCTAAGACAAAAACGTGTGAGCCGGAGGCTCAGAAAACTGTGAGCTAGCTCACACTCACTCCGCTTAGAGGGAACGCTGGTCTGATGAGACCGCAGCTTCCCACAGTCCGCGTGTCCCTTTTGAGAAGGACCCCAAAAGAACCAGGGAGATCCGGACTGTGTGTCACGTGTGGATTGGTTCTAGGGTGTTTGTACACGAAGCGCCCGAGAAATGCCAGCAAGGGTTCCCCCCGCGCCCCCCCCCCACAGGGAAACGCAGAAAGAGCCCTATAACAACGGTGTGGTGCGTGCGCACGCGTGTGTGTGAGAGGTTTAGCGGGGAGGCTGGCGGAATACCCGCAAGTAATGTTCCCTCTAAGCTGTGGAGCCTTGTGAGCAAAAATTCAACTTTGTGAGCTACCGGCATTAAAGTTGTGAGCGAGCGATTTGGCTCCTGCATAAATCAGTTTGCTCTGGAGCCCTCCTTCCTGAGCTAAGACAAAAATGAGTGAGCCGGAGGCTAAAAAACTGTGAGCTAGCTCACACTCACTCAGCTTAGAGGGAACATTGCAAGGTCCCATTTCTTCAAAGCCTCTCCCCGAGTCCCTCCATTCCTCCTCGGCTGCTGGCTTGTTCCCATTGTCATCTCTGGCCCCTCCCCCTCCCCACGGGGGGGTGGGGTGGCCCTGCGAGCGCGCCCGGCTGGCCCGGCTCCGATAGTCCGGGTCCAGCCGCCTCTTCCTTTCTTCCTTTCCTTCCCCGGCGCTCCTGCTCGCCAGCCAGCCAGCCAGCCGCGTTTTTTGGGGGGGGGGAGGAGGGAGTCGCCGCAGGCCAAACATATGCTTCTTTCCATCGCACTAATCCACCTTCAGCGTGGAGAAATAATTGCTCGAGTGGCCGCGGATGGCGGGGCTCTTTTGTCCCTCGCTGGCTGCGCCCGTCCGCTCGGCACACGCCGGCCCCGTCCCAGGCTGCCTCCAGGACTGTCGGCTTTTATCAGATGATCCCGGCCTCGGCAAGCGAGCAGGGGACGCGGGAGAGGGGGGCGACATAATGGATGGGGGGGAGGGGAAGGACACCCCCCTCCAGTGTTCCCTCTAAGCTGAGTTAGTGTGAGCTAGCTCACAGTTTTTTAGCCTCCGGCTCACACATTTTTGTCTTAGCTCAGGAAGGGATGGCTCCAGAGCAAACT
>NW_015169183.1:1097088-1097230 GCF_001447785.1 Gekko japonicus | reverse complement strand
TTTTCCTGGTTGAAGTAATAAAATTCTATGTGTGCAGAGTTCTAAGACTGAAGTCAATCAGCTTTCTCATGTGACTTACCTGTCTGTCTCTGCTCTACCATTTTTTCCTTCCTTCCTTCCTTCCTTCCTTCCTTCCTTCCTT
>NW_015169183.1:1094015-1096828 GCF_001447785.1 Gekko japonicus | reverse complement strand
CAGATCGAGGACGTTTTCAGCAAAGGCCGCCTTAGGAGTACTATAATTAAGTTAATAACAAAGTACCTACCTATATAGTTTAAGTTTAAAAAAATTGGCTCACCAAAGAAATGTCAGTCATAGTACTGTTGATATTTGGGTCTGTTGACTAATGAGATTGGATTCATACCCTGTTCTTCACTACCAAGAGGAATCTCAGATTGCCTGACAAGTTTCTCATGGACCTGAAACCCTCAGAAGCTGACACTGTGCTGGTTACACTGACATCTAAGTTACCACTCAACTAAGCCCGGGGTTACAGGTTGTTGTGTTGTGCAGTTAAAAAGAAGAAGTTAAAAAAGAAGTTAAAAAGAAGAAGAGATTGGATTCAGCTGACATTTAACTTACCACTCTGGCCAGGCGGGGGTTAGTATGGGCTAGCCCAGAGTAACCCCCCGTCTGGACTAACCCCCGGGGTTACTCTGGCCTGGCAGGGGTTACTCTGGCCAGGGGGAAGTGAATCTGGCCTGTTACAGCCGGCCAGATTAACCCGGGGTTACTCTAGCCTAGGCCAGAATAACCCCTCAATAACCCCTCCGGGGGGTTAATCCGGCCTGTTACACCGGGTTTGATTCCCTACTCCTCCACATGCAGCTGCTGGATGACCTTGGGTCAGCCACAAGTCCTTTCAGAGGTGTTCTCTGAAAGACAGTTCTGGAAAGGGCTCTCTCAGCCCCACCTACCTCACAGGGTATCTGTTGTGGGGAAGGGAAGGGAAAGGAGTTTCTAAAGTGCTCTGACACTCTGGGTGAAGGGTAGGGTATAAATCCAATCTCCTCCTCCTCCTCCTCCTTCGAAACAAATGAAGCTGAAACTTCAGGGCCCCTAATCCTGGATGGGGCCATGAAGCAACTTAAAAAAAAAAAGAGTGAAACAAAATTGATGGCGTTTTTTAAAAGTGTTATGACAGAATTATCAGCCAATGGGTTGAAAAACTTAATATTGACCTTAGAATATGCTGTAATACCAGTTTCATATGGCCTCAAAATGTCCCTGTAATTGGTCAGATTTCAACATTCTATCCTGGGCTTGCAGTACTGTTGCCCTGTTGTTGCCCTGTTGTTGCTGGTTGAGAAGAGGCCCCCATAACAGTTCAAGCTTCAGGGTCCGAAGAATGTAGGTCCGCCATTGGCTATGATGGACTAGAAAGTGTAGCCACACATAGCAAATGGTTTCCCAAATATACTGAGATTGTTTGGGGGTTTTCAGTTGTTTCTGCTGCTGCTTGCTTTGCGTGTCATGTTGATGGACGTCCAAGAGGGAGACCCTGACATCTTCCAATGAATTTTGCCATCTCTTTTCCTATTGGAAAATCCAAGAGTCACCTTGCTCACAATGGCTAGGAAAAATTAAATAGGCCGATGCTTTTTTCAAGTGGGCATGTTAAAACAGGAAATCGGTTTGCTTTCTTCCCCTCCCCCCTTCATTTACTCTCTGTTGATGACACTGCAAAGATGTGAGGCTCGGTGGTCAGGCTTTGCATACAAGAAGTTCCAGGATCACCCCTCCCATCTTCTTACCCTCTCCAAAGATCTCAGGGAGTAGCTGTTCAAAAATACCTTACTCTAGCTGGCAATGGACCATTGGTCTGACTGAGTGCAAGGCACCTTCGTGGGCTGTTGTGAGGCACAAAACGCAATCCCGACAAATGCTTTTAATGCACACCAAGCCTTTCCAATTAAACCTTGAGCGTATGCATGAGCAAGCACTTGAAGTAGGCCGAGAACCTCTGCCTCCTCCTCTGGAGATCTTTGTCCCTTGTCTACGGCTGTCCAAAATGGCAGCTCTGCATTGATCTCCTTGGAACACCAGGTCGTGACGTCATCAAAGGTAGTCCTATGGTCCCTGAACTCTGCAGTTGCCAGCTACTGTCACAAGTGTTTTAACTTGCAGTTTCTCATGTACTCAACAAGATATTCTCTTGATTCTTTCACTGCAGTATTCCAGATTTTTCACACTAGCTTACAGTGTTCCTGAGTTCAGTTTCCCTTGCATATTTGAGTGTATGTTTCGTATAATTTACAAGCATATAATAGGGGAAACTGGTGGATGTCTGTTGTATGATGGTATTGTCCAGGGGTCGTTTAGTAGAAAAAGAGCTAGGGGAACTCATTAGCATAACTCATTAGCATATGCCACACCCCCTGACATCACCGGAAGTGTGTCATAAGGCCACACACCCCGCCCCCAACGGTCCCAGCCGCCGCCGGCCTTGCAGCTCCACTGCCAAACCCCATGAGGGGCCCGACGGTGGACCTGCAAGGCTGGCGGGAGTGCAAGGAAGCCCCGCGAAGGCCCTCCCTGGCCCCAGGCAGGCAGGGGTGAGGAGAGGCAGGGAGCCTCCTCCTGGCTGAATGAGGGCCAGAAGCGGGGCGGCCGGAAGTGGGGGGCGGGGCTTTGTCATGTGCCCCGCCCCCTGTACCTCACCCAGGGGAACTGCGATCCCCTGTGTTCCCCCCCGAAATGACCTCTGGTATTGTATTGTCAAATAATAGTAAGAGTTTAATAACTTTTGATTTTTAGTATTACTTTTTATCTACCATTGACACAGCATGAGATATTAATATGTACAAACTCATACTTAGGTAAGACGTTTTCACATACAGTAAACTTCAATTATAATCTCCAGTTACCAAAAAAAGCAGCTACACTGGATATTGGTGTACAAAGTTCATTGTGAGTACATTCACAAACGTTCAAGGGAACCAACAAATGTAATAGAAAGAGAGTACAACATTCAATCTTCCTATGGAACTTCTTTTGAGTAAATTAGA
>NW_015169183.1:1089072-1092568 GCF_001447785.1 Gekko japonicus | reverse complement strand
TTACCATCAGCTTCATCATGTTCCCCATCTTGAATCTTTTCTTCTTCCTCCCCTTCTAGATGTGATTCCTTCTCATCCCCATTTCAGCAGCAACTGCTTCCCCCCCAGCCTCCACCCTTAGAATCCTGGTCAGATTCACTTTTTCGAGCCTCCCCCTCCCTCCAATCTCCCGGTATTCCCTTCCAAAATGAGGGTTCGTGCCGTGGCCCCCATTTTTTTTTGGGGGGGGAGACCTTGATTTTTGCAAGTGTCTCTCTTTTGCAAAGATCAGGGGAGTGGGGGAAGGGAGGGGAAAGGGAAGCTTTGGGGAATCGACCCACCACATCCAGAGTCCTCCAAAAGCAAGCAAGAAGAATCCTCTTCTTTCCATGAAAATAAAGATGGCCACTGTGTAAAAAAACCAAACCAACCCCCCCCAACAACCCCAAACCAACTCCAGAAAGCCCTCGGTCGCTCAGGAAGCAGGGGAAATGCTCGCTCGGCTCCGTCAGTCACAGATCCCTTTTCTGGAAAGCGCGGTGGCCCAGAGAGAGCTGAACAACAACATCTTTCTATATAAATATTTTTTTTAAAAATGAAAAATAAAAATCACAGTTCTCTTTTCAATGCGCCGCCTTGCATTGATTTCAGAAACAGGGAAAGCCTCCCTCATTTTTGCAAAGAGAAAACCAGCCCGGGCAAAAGAGACCGACGAGGGTACTAGGACTACCCTAGTCGCCATTACTGTGACGTCACGACCTGGTTAAAAATGAAAAATAAAAATCACAGTTCTCTTTTCAATGCGCCGCCTTGCATTGATTTCAGAAACAGGGAAAGCCTCCCTCATTTTTGCAAAGAGAAAACCAGCCCGGGCAAAAGAGACCGACGAGGGTACTAGGACTACCCTAGTCGCCATTACTGTGACGTCACGACCTGGTGTTCAGGCTATCCATATAGGAGGTGGTGGCTGTGCTTGTCCAGCCGGCTCAGTGCCTCCTCCTGGTCCTCTCTGTTGGCGGAGGGAGGGAGGGAGAGTGCCAGGGGGCCGCTGCCGTGGAGGATGCCAGACCTTGTCATCTACACTCTTTGCTGGGGGCAGGGACTGAGCGGCGTGCTGGGAAAGCATGGCCCCACGGTTGCCACGTGTGGCAGAGCTGGGTGCGCCTGGTGAGGAGAGGACGGGCTGACTGGCATCACTCCTTGAAGGGTTACCTTTCTTCCAGAGCCTGGATGGTTGCCAACAGCAAAGGCTCTCCTTCCTCCCAGCCTGGCAGCCACATCCCCGGCTGGCTGGAATTTTTGTACACCTCAGAAACAGCCTTGAGAAGGAGGGTTGCCAGCAGCATTCCCTCTAAGCTGAGAACAAATTTAGAGTCCAGGAACACCTTTAACACCAACAAAGGTTTATTCAAGGTATTTGTTGCTGGTTGAATGCTGTTGCAGTGCACTTCCCCCTTCTCCACTAATTCCCACCCAGTTCAGACCAGCATGGCCATGCGGAGTGGTCTCCCCCATGCAGCAACCAAAGCTGGGGGGAGGGGGGAGAAGGGAAAGAAGGTGCCATCTGCTGAGCAGTCTGAAGGGGGATGTACTAAAAGGAAGGACAGGATTGCCCATTGGAGATAATGGGAGAGGCTTGAAGGCCCCTTGGAAATAATGGGAGCTAGGAATGCCAACCAACTTGCATGGACTCCTTTGAAATACATTACAGCACACGAAGAGTTGCAAAGAAAATGAGGAATGAATTTTCTGTTAAGGTCTCTGGAATGACAGCTCTCAGAGTGGAATGATAGCCCCTGGGTGTAGTAGATATGTTCTGGAACTGGAATGACAGCCGCTGGGAGTAGCAGGAGTACTCTGGCACTGGCAAAAACTGGAAAAAAAAGGGGGGGGACTCAACCCAGGATATGACTATGAACCAAGAAGGGCTAAGCTAAACCATATATATAAAAGTACAAATAATGGGGGGGGGGAAAGGGGGGGAACTCAACCCAGGATATGACTATATGAATGGTTTAGCTATATATATATGGTTATATATATGGTTTAGCTTAGCCCTTTTTGGTTCGTACTCTGGCACTGGGACAACAGCCCTGGGAACAAAATCTGTGTGTTGGGACTGGACTGACGGGGCCTGTCATTCCAGTCCCAGAACATATCTTCAACCCCCAGTTCCAAAACACTTCTTCAACTCCCAGGGGTTACCATTGCACTCTGGGGGCTGCTGTTTCAGTTTCAGAAAATATTTGCTACCCCCTGGGACTGTCATTCCACTCTGGGGCCTGTCAATCCAGTTCCATAATGCTTCTGCTACTCCCAGGGGCTCTCATTCCACTCTGGGGGCTGTCATTCCAGAGATCTTAATGGAAAATCTGTTCCACGTTGTCTTTGCAACTCTTCTTGTGCTGTAATGTATTTCAATTGGGCCCATGCAAGTCAATTGACATTCCTGGTTCCTATTATTTCCAATGGACCTTCAAGCCTCTCCCATTGTTTCCAATGGGCAATCCTGTCATTCCTTTTAGTATGTCTAGTCTGAAGGATGCTGTCAAGCACCCAGTAAGGTGCAGTGTGCAGAGGTGCTGCTGCCTCCTTCCCAAGGGGACTTTGAGGCTGGGTTGAAGCTTTTTTGCTTGGAGCTGTTTGCCTTGCATTGGGAAGGGATAGCTCTAGTGGTGGGGAAAACCCCAAGAGGAAGAAGAGGGGATAGACATTCCTAAGAAGAGAAGGATCCCATAATGATAGTCTCTGCCCCCCCCCAGCCCAGTTCCTCAGGGATAGACATTCCTAAGAAGAGAAGGATCCCATAATGATAATCTCTCCCCCGCCAGCCCAGTTCCTCATCCTCCTCCACATTTCCGAACCCAGTCAGGTGCAGAGATGGGGGGGGGGGGAGTCTAATGCAAGGGTGTCTGCTCTCCAAAGTAGTCATTTCCTTCAGGGTGATGCTCTGTATTCTTGGTGCTTGGGGGGCAACACTGGGAGGGCTTCTGGAGTTCTGGTCCTGCTGGTGGACCTCCTCTGGGTTTGGGGCACTGTGTGACACAGCGTGTTGGACTGGATGGGCCACTGGCCTGACCCAACATGACTTCTCTTATGTTCTAACTCAGTGTGCTGCAGCATAGAAAAAAAGTCAAACTCTTAAGGTAGGGATGATTAGGAAAGGGATTGAGAATGAAACAGCTGAGATTGTAATGCCCCTGTATAGATCTATGGGGTGGATCTGTTGTATGGAACAGTGGTCACGGAGGGTGTGGAGGGGGAGGTATTTGAGTATTTCTTGCATTGTGCAGGGGGTTGGATTAGATGACCCTGGAGGTCCCTTCCAGCTCTATGATTCTATGACTGTGATTTGTATTAACCCGTTATGATGAACTCCTGTATCTCCCTAGCTGTCTAGCAGATTTTCTCTGTCAAATCTTCAGTTCCCCTCAGTGACTGAGTTGCCCTACAGTAGCATGTATAAATTCCTTGTCATAAAAGACTTGACTGTCCCCACCCTATGTTTGAGATTTTT
>NW_015169183.1:1088769-1088873 GCF_001447785.1 Gekko japonicus | reverse complement strand
GAGTCTGGGGAGGACAGGGATCTCAGTGGGGCACAATGCCATAGAGTCCACCCTCCAGAACATCATTTTGCCCCCCAGGGAAACTGATTTCTTTAGACTGGAAA
>NW_015169183.1:1088462-1088607 GCF_001447785.1 Gekko japonicus | reverse complement strand
AGTGTTTGGGTTTCTCTGTGAATTTGAGGACAGGAACTGGCACTGAAGTGAGATTGGAAAAGAGTGTGTGGCTTTCTGAAAACCCTTGTGCTCCAGGAATAATTATGCTACAATACAGTTTGTTAGTCTTAAAGGTGCTATTGAG
>NW_015169183.1:1065394-1087859 GCF_001447785.1 Gekko japonicus | reverse complement strand
GGTCCATGGCATGGTGCTGTGTGGGTGCTTCCCAGGCAATCATCTTCAAACTGTTCTTGGGAGCCACAATCATTAGGAAAGAGCCACGTGATAGAAGTGTAATATTAATTTACTCATATTTGCAAGAGCCAATAAGATTTGAGTCTGGTGGGGGATTGGGCAAATTGATCTAAGGAACTGAAAGAAAAGAAAGTATTAGCAAGCTCAGTAGTTAAGGATTTGAATAGAGCTCTTTATAGTCCAATCCTGAGGACACTTCCCTGGGAATAAGCCCCCTTGGATAGACCTCAGTAGGATGTCTCTGTTAGACTGATGAGGAATTGTTATAGGAGGGGGATAAACAATTAAAGTATATGAGAGAGAGACAGAGAGAGAAAGACAGAGAATGTCTGAAAGTGTAATACAGGTTTCTGTGGACTGCCTCCCCTATTATATCACACAAACCTTGCAATAGCATTGTAGCTAACCCCACCTAAGATATTGTTATAGGAAGGGTATATGAGATTAAAGTATATGAGAGAGAGAGAGTCTGAAAATGTAATACAGGTTTCTGTGGACTGCCTCCCCTATTATATCACACAGACCTTGAAATAGCATTGTAGCTAACCCCACCTAAGAAACTTCCATGCTGTTTCTATAATTTCTAAAATGTACTTCACACCAAATGTGCATCTCCATTCCTTTCTAATTCCTCTCAACTATGTACAGCTTTCTATGTCGTGCTTCATTTGGACCGCTTTGCTTTCTCAGGTCCTAACCTCCTCCTTTTCTATAACCATGGATCTACATCCCCTTCCTCAAGCCTTGCTGCTTGTCCCAACTCTCTAAAGTCAGAGCAGTTTGGCCAGTGGCAACCCAAAATACATCTGCCTGTCTAGGAAGTTCAACTAAATACCACTAGAGGTTTTGTCACTACTGCTACATTACTTAATGCATTACGATATAGGTTCATGTTCATGCTATAATTTTTGATGTTTTAGTTTGGGGAGATGTTTTCTTGGTCACATCAGTTGGTGCTATTTCCCCCCTGTAAACTCCTCTTCCATCCCAATGGACTCTGCTGCTCACATGTTGTCTGTCAATCCCCCCTTTATCCCACCCTTCCTCCAGTCTCCCTTCCCTTATATTGACCTTACAACAATGGCAATATCACCCAGCCTGATGAAGGGAGCTTTGACTCTTGGAAGATTATTCCTTGAAACTCTTGTTGGTCTCTAATCTGCTACTGGACTCAAATCTAATTGTTCCAGTATCACAAAGTAAGTGTCATGCAAAATGTAGATCTGAACATGGGTCTCCTCAGTCCACACTGGTCTTCATGGCATTGGTCCATCTACTTCAGCATGGTCTGCTCTGATGCAGGTGATCTCTAGAGACTCAGACAGAGAAAGATCCTTTCCAACACCTGTTCTCTTAGACCTCCTCGGTTTAAACCTTTATCCTTTGGCACACAAAGCATGGTCTCTCTACCATCAGTCCATCGGTGTCATTATTGTCTACTCAGACTGGCAGTGGTTCTCCAGGGTTTTATGCAGAGGATTTTGCCCATGCTGTGCTTTGTTTCTGAGCCATTGGGCCTGGCTGGGGGCGGGTTTCTCAAGGGTTTCCAGGCCCACCTAAATTTCTGGAGAGCCTCTTCCTAAATCTCACATTGCTCCACATTCATAAATAGTGACAATGGCCTGTGATGTCACTGGCTCCTCCCTATGATGTCACTGGGGCGCGGTTCTTTTAAGGACCTAGCACAGCAATGCCTCTGCCCCCCCCCGGGAAATTGGAAAGTCTACGCCCTTAGACCAGGGGTGCCAAACATAAGGCCCGGGGGCTGGAACCAGCCTGTTCAGGGCTCTCATGCAGCCCGCAGGCAACTGGTGCAAGGGAGGAAGTGCTGAGGGGGAGTGGGTGGAGCCACTCCATTGTGGCTTCAGCAGGGCAGAACAACCTCGTCTGCAGCCGTTAAGCAACGTGGGGGCATGTGCCCAGTGCTGCACTGCTGCCTCTCCAGCCCGCCTATGTGGGTTTTCCTCTGCACCTTCCTCCCATCCCATGAGGCTTTGCAGTGTGGATACACCATCTTGGAGCTTACCAGCTGCTGTCCTTTAAACAGTTTCTATGCCTGGTACCTGGCATTATGTTTTATGGCACACATGGCCCAGCCCAACAAAGTGACATGAATGTCAGATCCGGCCCTTGTAACTGTTGGAGTTTCAAGTTGCTTACACTTCAGTCATTACAGAGTTAAATGTTGTGTGTTAGGAAACAGGATGTTACGTTATATAATGTATTCTACAGCAGGAAAGTTTGAGGGAGTTGCTTAGCCTCATGAAGTGACCTGTAACCTTTGTATTGGTCAACTAACAACTTGTTTGTGGAAATGCTTTGATCTAGTATTAATGTATTCACAAGCTTTATGGCTCTTTGTGTGAAACAGACAGGAAGCCCTCTCTAGAAGCCAAGATAGATAAAGATGTAGCCATTAGCAAGTAATATTGAAAGTGACTGTAAGCATGTAACCTTTTGTTTTATTTCTTTTATCCAAAGTACCTTACCCATGCTTTATTTTGTTTTGTAGTAAAGATATTTTTCTTTTACTAATGTGACTCTTGTGTTTGCAAAACGACCATCTATCTTGAATCTCAGAATCCCAACAGTAACAAATGAGTTTGACACCCCTGCATTAGACAGAAGAGCAAACCAGACAGATATAAAAACGATTGCTTCTGTCTCACAGATCCTTCAGTGGCAACCCACACAAAGTGCAATAACCCGCTGGGGCAGAACAAGAAGGATCTTTATGGTCTCTCTCATCAGTTTCTTGGGCCCTTTGCTTTCGGCATTGCCCAAGTATTTGAGGGTCCCACCTTCTAAGACTCCCGCAGCTCCAACAAAATAGGATGCAGAAGAGAGAGGCAGATCTCCGATATGTGGGATTGCTTTTAGGGAGAACAAGGCAAAGGGTTCCCTAATCAGAACCTAGGCTGGATTATTTAAAGACCTAACTGGGCATTATTTAAAAATTTAACTTAAAACGCACACCCAACCAAACTTCTATCAATGAAAGCAAAATCATTTGCAAGAAACCATCGTCACAAAAATTCTGCCACTGAAGAAGCTTTGAGACATGGTGTCTGGTTTGCTCTTCTCCCATTCTTCACCCCAACACAAGCAGGTGGTGGTGGTGGGGGAAGGCCTATTAGCTTACCCTGTGAACTCAGCACTGAATCCATTAATTAGTGAGTAATCCTATCCCCAGGCTTCTAGGGGGGAAATGGGAGCTGGAGGGAGGGCTATGCTCACAGTTCCTCTCTGCACAAGTGTCCTCACCCTTTGCACGGATACTCCACTCTTCATCGTCCCCTGTGTTATTTTCTTTGCAGAGTATCCCCAAGACGTGTAGGTCACATTCTTCTCCTCTCTTTACCTTTACGTGGATGTCCCTCCTGATTGGAATCATGTGTTAAAAAGGCCTGTCCCAGGTCAGCCACATCTCCCAGCCTGAATGCCTCTCCCTCCCCTCTCCCTTCCACATCTGCAACATGAGGGTGATATCACACAGACTCACTTGACTGTACGTGAAATGCTTTGAACATTTCAGACGACTTGCTGGGCAAATGTACCATTGTTATTTGTGAGGCACTTTGATAGGTATTCTTAGAAAAATATACTTTAGCAGAGATAAAATCAGCAGAGCAATGAGTAAGAGTCAAGAGTCCACGTGTATGTTTGAAAAATACCTTTACTAGAGAGAACACGGGAAAAGGGAAGCGGCAGGCAAAACAGCAGACACTAGATCAGGGGTTTCAAACATGGCCTGGGTGCCAGATCAGGCCCCCCTGGAGGGCTTCCATCAGGCCCGCAGTGGAACTGGCCATCTCCTGCTTCCAGTTCTGCTGCTGCTGCTGCATCATAGCTTGCTTCGCCAGACTCTCTCAATCGCTCAGCCATTTCATGTTTTCCCCTGGGTCCTAGACTCAGAACTCTGAGCATGAGATTTCTGAATGTCAGTAAATCAAAAGTAGGTTTGCAGCTTACAGATACACACCTGAACAACATGCTCAAGATGGCAACAGCACAGACATTTTGATGCAATAATTCAGAGCAAGAGGTGTCAGTTATCAGATACTGTTAAATAAACAAAATATTGCAAGAGTGCTAATGTTTTAAGCATGTTCTTATTTTAAGTAAAAAAAACCCCTTTGTGTCCTTTATAAAGTTTATATCTCTGCTACCTGGCATTACATTTTATGACATATATGGCCCAGCCCAACAAGGCCTCATTTATGTCAGATCCGGCCCTCATAACAAATGAGTTCGACACCCCTGCACTAGATCCTACGTCTTTATTGCTGGAAGATTACTAAGAAGAATGGTGTCTCTTCTTCACCAAGGGTGGAAGTGTTGGAATTGCAAGTTGCTTACACTTCAGCCATTACAGAGTTAAATGTTGTTTGTTAGCAAACAGGATGTTACATTACATAATGTATTCAATGGCGGGAAAAGTTTGTGGGAGGTGTTTATCCTAATGAAGTGACCTGTAACCTTTGTATTGGTCAACTAACATCTTGTTTGTAGAAATGCTTTGATCTAGCATTCATGTATTCACAAGTTTATGGCCCTTTGTGTGAACCAAAGAGGCAGTTCTCTTCTAGAAGCCAAGAGAGATAGAAAGATGTAGCTGTTAGCATTTATTACTGAGAGTATCTAAGTATGTAACTTTTATTTTATTTATTTTATCCAAAGTACCATACCCATGTTTTATTTTGTTTTTATAGTAAATATATTTTTCTTTTACTAAGTGTAGCTCTTGTGTTTGCAATACAACCAACGACCTTGAATTAAGAATCCCAGCAGGAAGACACCCTAATATGCTCAATAACCAATACACTGATTTCCAATCACAGTGCTTAGGGTAAGGTCATTTAACAAAGACCTCCGAGTGGGCTTCTCTCACTTAGTAAAAGATTGGATACAATAAACATATGTGATGTCCTGTCGACCAAACAAAGTTAATTCTGTAATTACTGAAGTGTTTGAACTTGCTAAACCCAACACACTTGCTAGGGCCTGACTTTCGATCATTGCTAACATGTAGTCATCCAGAACAAAATTTTGAGTCCAGTGGCACCTTGAAGACCAACACAGTTTTATTTAAGGTGTAAGCTTTCATGTGCTAGGAAATTGAAACAAAATTCCTTCAGGTCTTACATACAGGAAGATTGGGGGGGGGGGAGGTGGAAGCATCCGGAAGGACCAGTCAGAGTTAAGATGCATAAGTGAAGCTGAGATTGGATCAAGGTGGCAAGATCAATGAATGGCAGCAAATTAGCACACAAATGGGTGAGAGCTGACCAACAGATGTGAGAATGAAGCCTGAGTCCTGTGGTCATCCAGTGATTGACAAGAGTAAGCATGATTTTGATAGACTTTTAAACCATTGTTAATCATTGTTTTGACTGCAACAGTCAAATATCTGTGATAAGAGAGCAGCAAATGTGATCCGTTGCTACTGAGCTCCCACTGTTGCAGGTCCTGTAAGTAACTGTGTTCTCACTAATGGTGATATACCATCCATGCTCACTTTACTTCTGTGTGGGGCACAGCTTTGGCTCCCTCTCAAAGACAACATCACTGAGCTACTGCCCTTCCCTTCTTCCATTTCTGTGTAACTCCTTGGGTGTCCCATAATTATTTCAGGACTTCATCCATTCCTCCCTAATAGGGACCCAAAGTGGCTTTGCATCATTCTCCTTTCCTCCATTTTATTCTCAAAACAGCCGTCGGCTAGGCCAAGAGGGTGTTACTGGCCCACGGTCACCCAACGAGCTTCCATGGCACCAGTCGGGATTGGGCCTGGGTCTCCCAGATCCTGCTAGGACACTGGAGCCACAACTCTCCCCGGGCTCTTAGAGGAAGGTGCTCAGCTCCCATCTCTCTCTCTTTTCTGCAGCCAGCAGCAGCGATGGACAACTGAAGGGGCGCATCAGGAGGATGTCCTCCACCTTGCCCATTGTATGTGCCTTCTCCAGGCTCTACCAAATTTTACCAAGCTCTACCAAGTACTGGTGAAAACTTGATGCACGCTTTCAAACATTCTAAGAAATATTCTTAAGGAGTAGTCACCTGCATTTTATTATTTATTTATTTATATCATCATCCCTTTCTCACAGGGACTCAAGATGGGCGGGTGTCTGTTGTGGAGAGAGGAAGGGAAGGAGATTGTAAGCTGCTCTGAGACTCCAAGTGAAGAGTGGGGTATAAATCCAACTTCTTCTTCTCCTCCTCCTTCATCAGTACAATCACAAAAATGGGCCATTCAATAACCAATGCATGCATTCAGATTTTACAAGTCTGGAATCACCAGAAAGAACTGAAACACAGCATAAGTATTCACACAACACATTAAGCGGTACATCCAAGCACGTTTAGTACAACATTACCTGTGCAGTAAAACCCTCTTGAATAGTTTGGTTTCACAGAGTTTGCAGAAGGCCAGGAGATTGGGAGCTTCCCTGACCGCCTTGGGCAAACCATTCCACAAGGCGGGAGCCCCTGCTGACTTGGTTACATCATTCTTGAACACATGAAGCTTCCTTATACTGAATCATGCCTCTGGTCTATCAAGGTTCAGTATGGTCTACTCTGACTGGAGGTGGGTTTCCAGGTCTTGGGGAGAGGTCTTGCACCTTGCCCTACTGCCTGATCCTTTCAGCTGGAAATGCTGGGGATCAAATCTGGGACTTTTGCCATGCCAAGCAGATGTTCCACCACTAAGCCATGATGACTCCATACCTCTTTGGATTTGGTATGTAATGCCACGGCCATGGCGAAGCACACATCATACCAACAACTTGTAGATCCTGAGGAGATCAGCAAAGTAGATTTCCTGCCCCAAACAGTTGTCTGAAAGCAGTTCTGTCCCTGATATAGGGGTGTAAATGACCACGAGGGGGAGGTAGGGGGCAGCAAGAGTGGCCTCAGTGACCTGTAACCACTCCCCAAAGATAGGCAATTTTGGAACTGGACAAGATGTTACGCAGCAAATAATAAATTAGGCTATGCAATGGCAACACCATTTAAGATCAGTCTCACATTAATGTTTTATAGATTATTACTTGGAGTCCTATTACAATTTCTATGTGTACCTATTACGTGGTCCCCCCCCCCCAAGACTCAGTCAAACTAACTGCAGTATGGATCACAGATGAATGTTTTGTAAATGAAATCCATGACAGGAGGTGATGTGGGGTTTTGTTCTTCTGCAGTCTACCTGCGCAAGTGAAATTGGGACATCCGCTGGATAATCAGATCAGTTTCCTCCGGTATCCTGCCCCAAATCAACCAAAGATCCCAACTCTACTGACACAATCTCACCACTAGTGTCTGGATATCACTGATACAATCAAAGTGTTGGGTTGGACATTTGGAGTATTTACTGGATGACTCTCCAGAGAGCTGGCTAAGGTGGATTTACAATACTGTCCCCTGAAGTCAGTTTGTGGTTGAAAAGGATACCTGTTGAGTGGTCAGGAAACAAGCTGAAAGTTTGGTGCACTGGTTAGGAGCAATGGACTCCAATCTGGAGAACCAGTTTGATTCCCCACTCCTCCATATGCAGCTGTTGGATGACCTTGGGTCAGTCACAAGTTCTCTCAGAGCTGTTCTCTCAAGAGCAGTTCTCTTAGAGCTCTCTCAGCCCCACCTACCTCACAGGATGTCTGTGGAGAGAGGAAGGGAAAGGAGATTGTAAGCCACTCTGAGACTACAAGTGAAGGAAGGGGTATAAAAACCAACTCTTCTTCTTCTTCTGCTGCTGCTGCTGCTTGTACTCCTTCTTCATGGGCAGGGGTCTGATAGCTGCAAGAAGCATCAGTTCAGGTAGCCTGGATTGTAGTACCCAATAAGAGCACACGTAGCAGCACTATGAGGATGGCTTTGGGAGAATCTGTGGCGCACAGCAGTATCACATCTACTTTGCATGCCCTATGTCCAGCCTTCAGCCACTCCCATTAAAAAGATCTGGCTATAGGTGATGTGAAACTCTTCTGCCTGAGGCCCTGGAGAATCAGTGCCACAGTAGACAAGCCGACTGGTCGGACTCAGTATGAGGCACCTTCCTGAGTCCACAAGCCTAGCTGTGCCACACCTCAGGCTCTCTTTTGTACCCAGGGACTGCTACTTAGGGTCTTCTGCTGGGGAACAAGACTGTTCCCCAGCAGTTTGGTGTAGTAGTTAGAAGTGCGGACTCTAATCTGCTGCTGATGTGACCTTGAGCCAATTACCAGTTCTTTCAGAGCTGTTCTCTCATTAGCAGTTCTCGAAAGAGCTCTCTCAGCCCCACCTACCTCACAGGGTGTCTGTTGTGGGGAGAGGAAGGGAAAGGAGACCGTAAACTGCTCTGAGACTCCAAGTGAAGGGCAGGGTATAAATCCAATCTCCTCCTCCTCCTCCTTTGTCTTCTTTCTGTGTTTCTTTGCAATATAATCTCCAGGAGCAGGGTGCCCTGAATTCTCTCTGTCTCCAGAGGATGCTTTTGGATCTTCTAAGGAAACATTTCTGGGACTGATGCATTGAAAATGTTCCTTGTCCTCTAGACCAGTGTTTCCCAACCTGTGGGTCAGGACCCAAAAGTAGGTCGAGAAGTCTCTGAAAGTGGATTGCAGACCAGCCCTCCCTAATGGCCACCCATGTCCTCTCTCCTGTCCTCGCTTGCATTTTGGAGACCAAGATCTGACGTTGGAAACAGTATCTTCCATGCCATACGTTAGGTGGTATTTCTTCTTCACTGCATATTCATGCTGAACTAGTAGAACATGTCTTGATGCTCAGTAACGTGAGTGAGAACCTTATCAGGGATTAGAGGAAGTAATGGAGAAGGAGAGGATGGCCAGAGGGTGGACTGTAACTTCCATGGGCAAAGGCTGTGTATGCTAGAATGCCACTTGCCTGGGGTTTATTGTGGGGGCAGCTGAGCCCTTTGTGTGATGTTTGTTGGTTTCTCAAAAATACCTGGTAAGCCACTATATAAAATGGAATGCTAAGGTCACGGTCTGTGTAGGGCACACAAAAAACTTTGGGCCAGCCCAGGATGGGTCACCACACCAGGTCCCAATCTCCTCCTCCTCCTCCTTTGTCTTCTTTCTGTGTTTCTTTGCAATATAATCTCCAGGAGCAGGGTGCCCTGAATTCTCTCTGTCTCCAGAGGATGCTTTTGGATCTTCTAAGGAAACATTTCTGGGACTGATGCATTGAAAATGTTCCTTGTCCTCTAGACCAGTGTTTCCCAACCTGTGGGTCAGGACCCAAAAGTAGGTCGAGAAGTCTCTGAAAGTGGATTGCAGACCAGCCCTCCCTAATGGCCACCCATGTCCTCTCTCCTGTCCTCGCTTGCATTTTGGAGACCAAGATCTGACGTTGGAAACAGTATCTTCCATGCCATACGTTAGGTGGTATTTCTTCTTCACTGCATATTCATGCTGAACTAGTAGAACATGTCTTGATGCTCAGTAACGTGAGTGAGAACCTTATCAGGGATTAGAGGAAGTAATGGAGAAGGAGAGGATGGCCAGAGGGTGGACTGTAACTTCCATGGGCAAAGGCTGTGTATGCTAGAATGCCACTTGCCTGGGGTTTATTGTGGGGGCAGCTGAGCCCTTTGTGTGATGTTTGTTGGTTTCTCAAAAATACCTGGTAAGCCACTATATAAAATGGAATGCTAAGGTCACGGTCTGTGTAGGGCACACAAAAAACTTTGGGCCAGCCCAGGATGGGTCACCACACCAGGTCAATTTAGACTTGTGGATCACCATACCAAAAACGCTGGGAACCGCTGCCCTAGAGATTACTGGAAAAGAATCAGCCAAGCTCCAACGGAGTGCTCAGGTACAACTAGAAATGAATCAGCCATCAGCTGATTCTTTTCTAGTTGTATCTGAGTGCTCCACTGGAGCTTTGAGCATTGCAGACTGGAGCTAAGAAGATCCAGGGGCAAAGGAAATATTTCACATCATGCAAGGACTGAGGAGACCTCTTACTTTGCACTGACCAGTATGTTGGAAGAGAAGGCCTGGACGTTGTCTCATGCTCAGCCTCCAATGGGAGGGGTTTTTTTTGCAAACAAGTTAGTGAGACAGATAAGGCAAACTGTGGGTTTTCTTCCTATTTACTCTCCTGCCTCTGTCCCTTTGAAGTAGACTGACAAATTACAGGGAAATTGCCTTCCTTCCTTCCGTTCTCCTCTCATGCACTCTTTCTTCTCCTGCACACATCCAAGATGGAGGCTGGAGGCCTCTCTGCATCCCGACCTAACCTGTGGGTCAGGACCCAAAAGTAGGTCGAGAAGTCTCTGAAAGTGGATTGCAGACCAGCCCTCCCTAATGGCCACCCATGTCCTCTCTCCTGTCCTCGCTTGCATTTTGGAGACCAAGATCTGACGTTGGAAACAGTATCTTCCATGCCATACGTTAGGTGGTATTTCTTCTTCACTGCATATTCATGCTGAACTAGTAGAACATGTCTTGATGCTCAGTAACGTGAGTGAGAACCTTATCAGGGATTAGAGGAAGTAATGGAGAAGGAGAGGATGGCCAGAGGGTGGACTGTAACTTCCATGGGCAAAGGCTGTGTATGCTAGAATGCCACTTGCCTGGGGTTTATTGTGGGGGCAGCTGAGCCCTTTGTGTGATGTTTGTTGGTTTCTCAAAAATACCTGGTAAGCCACTATATAAAATGGAATGCTAAGGTCACGGTCTGTGTAGGGCACACAAAAAACTTTGGGCCAGCCCAGGATGGGTCACCACACCAGGTCAATTTAGACTTGTGGATCACCATACCAAAAACGCTGGGAACCGCTGCCCTAGAGATTACTGGAAAAGAATCAGCCAAGCTCCAACGGAGTGCTCAGGTACAACTAGAAATGAATCAGCCATCAGCTGATTCTTTTCTAGTTGTATCTGAGTGCTCCACTGGAGCTTTGAGCATTGCAGACTGGAGCTAAGAAGATCCAGGGGCAAAGGAAATATTTCACATCATGCAAGGACTGAGGAGACCTCTTACTTTGCACTGACCAGTATGTTGGAAGAGAAGGCCTGGACGTTGTCTCATGCTCAGCCTCCAATGGGAGGGGTTTTTTTTGCAAACAAGTTAGTGAGACAGATAAGGCAAACTGTGGGTTTTCTTCCTATTTACTCTCCTGCCTCTGTCCCTTTGAAGTAGACTGACAAATTACAGGGAAATTGCCTTCCTTCCTTCCGTTCTCCTCTCATGCACTCTTTCTTCTCCTGCACACATCCAAGATGGAGGCTGGAGGCCTCTCTGCATCCCGACCTACCCAAGGTAGTTTAGGTTAGTTCTGTCTCTAGCTCTTAAGCTTCACTATCTAGAATGTAGTTCCTAAATAAAAGGAATATTATTAGTCTTGAAACCAAAAAAAGTGGCTCTGTGTAACTTTGTGACTCTGCTAGCACACTGAGAACAAAGGGGTATACCGGTTGTACAAGCTGCCTCAGCATAGCTTTGCCATCTTTTGTCTAGGCAGGGCTCCTACGCCTCTGACCACTGCACAGCAGGCAGAAATACAACAGCCGCTCCTTTCCTTGGTGGGGGTGGAAAGTGCAGCCAAGTCACAGCTGACTTATGGTTACCCTATAGGGTTTTCAAGGCAAGGGACATTCAGGGATGGTTTGCCATGGCCTGCCTCCTTGTCATGACACTGGAATTCCATAGAATCACAATGGTCCTTTCCACACTAGACCTTAAATCCCAGTTCAACCCTGTCCCCAGACTTACATTCTACACTACACGTGAGCTCACCCCTGTAATTACCTCGGGGTATTTTTACAATCTACACTACATTCAAATTCACCCCTGTAAGTATCTCGGGGTATTTTTTGTTTCCACATTATACTGAGGTCACCCGGGTTTCACTCCACACTTGTCCTGGGATAAACAGATGGTGTTATAACCAGGGATAAATGCAAGGTATTGTGTCGCGAGTTGAACTCTGGTAAAAGCAGGGATGAGATCCAAGTGCAGAAAGAAGAAGAAGAAGAAGAGATTGGATTTATACCCCGCCCTTCACTACTCAAGGGAGTCTTAGAGCGGCTTACAAACTCCTTTCCCTTCCCCTCCCCACAACAGACACCCTGTGAGGTAGGTGGGGCTGAGAGAGCTCTGACAGAAACTGCTCTTTTTTCAAGGACAGCTCTTATCAGAACTATGGCTTGCCCAAGGCCATCCAGCCAGGTGCAAGTGGAGGAGTGGGGAATCAAACCCGGTTCTCCCAGATTAGAGTCCATGCTCCCAACCAGTGTTGGAAGGGGCCATGCAGGCCATCTAGTCCAACCCCCTGCTCAATGCAGGATCATCCCAGAGCATCCCTGTCAAGGGTTTGTCCAGCCGCTGCTTAAAGACTGCCAGTGAGGGGGAGCTCACTACCTCCCTAGGCAGCTGGTTCCACCGTTGCACAACTCTTAGGTCTCCCATCCAAATACTAGCCAGGGCTGACCGTGCTTAGCTTCCAAGATCAGGCTAGCCTGGGGTATTCAGGTCAGAGTGCTCCTTTCCTAAGCACAGGGATAAAATGATTGGAGAAAGCTTTACCTGCTGTATTTCTGCCTGTAATACAGCTGTTCGAGGTATAGGAGCCATCCCAGGAAACAAAATTGGTGACATCACATTGCTATCTTTTTCTTCTGTGTTATGTACTGACAGCACAATAAGTATTTTCAAACGGCTATTGAGAAAAATGTTTTTTTTTAAAAAAAAAATCTCTTCTAGGTTTAGCAGTAACCACAACTCCCACACAAGCTGCTTTATAAAAACCAGACTTTTCTATGCAGAGAGTCTTCTGGCAGCAATTAGTCTGGCTTTCTTTAACAAAAATCTTTGTAATGTCATTCAGAACTGGTGTGTGTGTGTGTGTGTAGGAGGAAAAATCTCCAGGATAATTTTGATTGCATACTTTTTTTTTTAAAAGGAAAACAAAAAAATTAAAAAGTTAACATGCTGTGTTTGAGCTGGAAAAGACTTGAATTTTCCCATTGACTGGGAACCTGTTGAAATATCTCCATGAGGATATTGTTTCAAATAAGAGCAAGCTTGTTCATTTAATATGGGGAGGGAGGGGGTCGGTGTTAAGAGCCATTAACATACATACACAGTCCAAAAAGCATTTCATGTGGTTTACCAGAGCCATTTAAGTCTAACCCTGACTTATTGAATAAATGGAAAAGAGGCATAATTATGCAACATCTGAGCAGAAAAGACTTCTACTGGCAAAACACATTCAAACATTGTAGCTTCTCAGACAACTTTATATCATTTCCTTTTCTTGAGACCCACAAAACAGGGGGGCAGGGGTGTTAATACAATTTTTTCCCCCTTGTAAAAATACCATGAAGCTTTTGGTAAAGCAACGAAAGCTCCTGCAATACAAGCCTGAAGATTTTATCCCCGAGCCTGCACAATTTATGTACCATTAGCTGTATTGCTGATTGTGGTTGTCTTCAGCGAAGGCATGGGATGCAGGGATGAGCTTTTCCCAGGACAGAGATCAATGTTTTCACCCACTAACAGCTGGGAATCAAGCTTTCAGGTGGACCCTAGAAGAGGATACTTGTCACCAACTGCATGAAAAGCAGCCTGTTCAGTATGGAACAAATTATCTTCATGATGGAGACATAAATACACATTTGGAAGCACATTCACATCTGCATTGCCTAGATGCGTTGGAAGTATGTAGATCCCCTTAGCTGCACACCAGCATCTGTCTTTATCTCAGAGTCTGGAAGTTACACCATTCATCTAGTTCAGGCTTCCCCTCTAGAAGGCCAAACCACCTGCTCATATCATTCTCTCCTTCCCGGATATGCCAGGCTCTCCAGAAACCATACCGTAGAATAAGTCAGCTCAGTAGTCAGTAGCTGCTTTGTAGTGGGAGGAGCTGTGACCAGGGCAGGCCCCAGCTTCTCTTGCACCCTAGGCGAGGACCCCTTCTGGCGCCCCCCCCGTGCGCCCACCAACAGCCAAGTTGACAACCAGAGGGTGCGAGGAGAGTCACCAGGCTCCCCCTCGTCAGGGCGCCTGGAGAAGAGGCTGACCGGCAGGGCGCTCACAAGCTGTCGCTCCCCCAGCCCTGCTGCTGCTGCTGCAGCTTCCAGTCCCCGGCCGTGAGGAAGAGGAGGAGGAGAAGCTCTTTGCTGGGAAGCCGAGGGGGCAGGCAGGGAGAAGTTAGCCGGCCAAAGAGGCGGTGGTGGTGGCAGCCACCCGGTCAGGGAGATGCAGGGCTTTTGGCGGGAGGTGGGTGCAGTTTGGCGCCCCTAAGGGCTGGCACGCTCTATGCGAATGCCTAGTTCGCCTAGTGAGAGAGCCGGCCCTGACTGTGACTGGTGGTAAAGCATCCGCTTTGCATGCAGAAGATGCCAAGTTTGATCCCAAGTATCTCCAGTGAACAGGCAGGTATGTGATAGGAAAGATCTTAACCTAGGACTCCAAAGAACTGCTGCCAGTCAGAATAGAAAATACTAACTTTGACAGGTTTGCAGTGCCATCCTAAGTAGAGTTATATCCCTCCAGGCCCATTGCAATAATCTGACTCAGTGTTCCGGCTGTTTAAAATTGTTCCTTCAGTACCCAAGAAACCTGTGTATCACATTGATTTCAGTTCCCATGTCTTTTGGTGGCACTTCCGAGTTCCAGATGAACATGGGCACTGGATGGCAACCAATACAGGAATTCCTTTCCCCACGTGCAATGTGGTCCTACCACTCAGTCAGCAGCTTTCAGAGGACAGATTAAGCTGGTCTCACTCTAGTCTTTTTGTAGTTCTCTGTCCCTGCCACATGTCTAAAAGCCAGGCTAGGGTTCCATTTTCTTGAAACTAAGGGTTGGAGCAAAGGCGAGAGAAAAGACTGGAATTCAGTGATGTAACCAGCTTAGTGCTGGAAAAGTACTAGGAGGGTGAAGAAAGAGAGGGAGGTGAGGGAAGGTGGGAGAGAAATCACAATATGTGAGAAGGCATAAAACCAAAGCATTGGTATTGATCTGCTTTCCACTGTGGATCAGTGTGAGGGATGGGCTGCAAACTGCTCTCAGCTTCCTGAAGCAGATATGCCAAAGAAAGAAGGAAAGAAAGAAGACTGGACTTGTTCTGTGGCTGTAGTCTAGAGAAGTCCAAAGTCCGAATCTGTTTAACTTGCTGTTCTTCAAAACTACTTTTGCTTCTAAAGGTTCCCCTGATGAAGAAGAAGAGGAGAGAAGAAGAGAGAAGAAGAGAGAAGGAGGAGGAGGAGGAAGAGAGGGAAAAGAAGAAGGAGAAGAAGAGTTGGGTTTATACCCCGCCCAGTGCCGGATTTACACATAAGCTAAATAAGCTACAGCTTAGGGCCTCGCAATCTGCTGGGGCCTCAAATGAAAACACAAAAAAATATTAAAAAATGATTTAAAAAATCTCATAGAAATACCTTCTGAAGCTCAGACAAAAATTCCACCATTCTATGCATTTTCTGTCTTTGAATAAAGTTGCCACCTTTTACTTTTACTTGTAATTTTAATAGCAGATGAAACTTTTCTTGTAACTTCATCTTCAAGGAAAGTGTCACCTGTTTAATCTCCTTGTGGCAGGGCCCATCCAAAGACTTATCTGTGAAGGCTTATTCATTCGTATTTGTCAGTATCTATGAACAGAAGTCTTTGCTGGCAGAAAGCTCAACACCTGGCATCTCTATGTACCGAGTCAGACCATTGGACTATTAGGGCATGGATTGTCTACTCTGGTAGTGGCTCTCCAAGGTCTCAGGCTGAGGTCTTTCATATCACCTGCCACCTGATCCTCCTAACTGGGTATACCAGGAATTGAACCTGGGACCTTCTGTATACTAAGTAGATGGTACATCTCCCAGCCACAGGTCCTTCCCAAGTCCAGTTACAGAATTTGTGATTGCAAGTGGTGGGATCTTTTCTCTGCAAAACTTTGCTACATGACCCTTCTTTTGGCACTTAAACACAGCTCCTTTAACAGGTCTCTCAAAAAGTTCAGTGTAAAGTTCATCTGAACTGTATCTTGTGCCTCCAGAACAGCAATGTGATTTGCATATGTGACAGGAAAGCTATTCAAAATTGCAGCATTTATCTCAGCTGGTGCAATTTCCATTCCAGCAGCTTTTAATTCTGCCACTGTGTTCATGATAGAATCCAAATGCGCAGACATACGCTCTCCTTCATGCAACTTAAAAGCATACAATTTCCTTTTCAAAAACAGGGTGTGTTTATCAGTTCTTTTGGCATATTTATCTTCTAATCTGACCCAAATCTCTTTGTCAGTTTTACAGCCAGATACCAGTGGGGTCTCTTGATCAGAAATAGTTTAAGATTATAAAACGAGCTTTCATATCATCCATTTCAAATTTTTCTAGCTCTGCCGCATTTTTGGGGAGCATCCTTTCTAATGGTATACATAACTTTCTGAATTCCCAAAGTGCACCCTACTCTCAACTTCCACATTAAGTAGTTTTGCACGTTTAATTTCCAGGGTTGCAGAAGAGAGGGGGTGGATTCACTTACAGTCTCTTGATTTCCATTATTTGCATGATCCATAGGTATCTCTCTAATTGGTGTGGCATTTGAAAGCTGCTTTCTCTTCTGGTGTGCTTGCTTCCCTTTCTCTGGCACAGCCAAATAGAGGAATCCTTTCCTGCTGTCCCATGAGGGCTCTAGGGAGGTTATCCTTCAGTTTGTAATCCAAATAGGTTTGGAAAAATATACAAAAAATATACAAAAAAATGTTTTTGAAAGGTTTCTTTCAAAAACATTTAGCTCCCTGCCACTTTGAATTAAATATACAAGGCTGCCTCACAGCAAAAAGCTTGCTGGGCCCATAACCTTTTGTTAGCTATTCAGCAGAGCAAAAGGAAGGCAACCACTTGTGTGCATTAAGTTTAAGAAAAAGACTTTTCTAGAACATAAGGGGGAAAGGGTTTATATGGAGAGAAAATAACAAAGATCCTGACTAGCCTTTCTATTCTACATCTTGTCACTGTGTTAGCTAGATCTCGTGTGTGTGTTAGAACAAAGGAGATGGAAAGTCTCCCCAAAGCCCTCACCTTCTTGTGTATGAGAACAAAATGCATGTAGCACCCCAATAAAATTGATCATCCAATAGCTGGTCCTGATCCCATTTCATTAGGAATATCACCTCCCTTTCTCTGGTGGGAAATACGTGTCTAAGATCTATTTGGTCCTAAGCTAACTAGCTAAGAATTAGCATACATAAAGACTGAAGGGAGTGAACTTGCAATATCCCAACAGCATTTAACATTCTTGACATGTTACCTGCATTTGGTGTCAGAAGGACATTTGATTATCTGTTGGTTACGTTTTCAGTAATTCCCCATTACTATGTATGGGTGTGAAAGTTGGACAAATGAAGATAAAGTTGACAGGAAGAAAATTGAATCATTTGAAATGTGGTGCTGGCGGAGGAGAATTTGATGGATACTTTGGGCTGCCAAAAAGAAGAATAAATGGCCTCTAGATCAAATCAAGCCTGAACTTTCCCTCATAGCTAGAACGACTAAACTGAGTCTCATACTTTGGTCACATTATGAGAAAAAAGACTAAATGGAAAAGACAATAATGCAAGGAAAAGTTGAAGGCAGCAGGAAAAGAGGAAGATGCAACGTGAGATGGATGGACCTCATCAAGGAAGCCACAAAGGCCCTCTGTCTGCAAGACCTGAGCAAGGTTGTTAACAAGAGGATGTTTTGGAGGACATTAATTCATAAGGCTGACATAAGTTGGAAGCAATTTGATGGCACTGAACACAACACACACACACACGTTTTCAGGCAGATGGCTTCCCATTTTTTAACCTTCTTGTTCCCCAGATGCCAAGGATACTGCCTGATACTGGCCTAGCGTTCTGCACAGGATGCTGAGGAAGAGGCCTGAAGACCAACAGACATTTCCAGCCCATAAGCTTTTGTAAGTCACAACTCACTCCCTCAGGTAAGAGCCAGGTCAGGTAGTTAAGAGAAATGGTCCTCTTCCTTTAAAACCCAAATCAGAACCCTTCTAATGGGTCACTAAGTTTCATAATGGATGGCTCAGAAAACAGATGGCTCATGCGCTGCTAGAAAGTCTTCAAAGTAGTTGGGGACTCCAAGTTACTCCAAGCTGTTTCTTTAAGGAAATCCCCAAGCCTCAGAAGATCTCTTCCCAACTCTTCTATTCCCTTAGCTTAGTCCTATGCTGGGGGAGAGGCCCACACTCACGAGTACAATGCTATGAAACTCCGGATAATTTGTACCATTTAAAAAATGCCTGTACCAAAGGCCAATCACAGAAGCCAGGAGGGCAAACCCTTGCAAAGGAGCGAGCCCCCTCCCCAGCTTTCTTTGGCTGGAGCTCAACTTCCACCAAGAAAGTCACTTTTTAAAAAGTCTCCTGGGGTTAAATTGCACCAATAAAAAGGTTATTAAGGTTTCAGATCTTGGCTTTAATTAGGCGGGGTAGAGGCATTAGGGGCCCAGAAGCACACCCAGCAGTGAGCTCGTAACCAGCTTAATTGCAAGGGGGCGAGAAGAAACGTCACCCTGGGAAGCGGCGCGCTGAGCCTGAGCCAGGCCGCCCGGCCGCATGCCCCCCCCCCCGCCCCGCGCAGTCCCAGGGCAGCAGGTGAGTCGGGGCCCTGCAGGGACCGGGGGACCCGTCGCCGCACTCGGGCGGGGACTCGCGGGTTGCCTCCAAAGGCCGGTCCCCGGCGTCGCCCCTGGCACGGGAAGTGGCAGGGCGGCTGGCATCCCGGGCGCGCCTCCGCGGAGTAAGTCGACTTGAATCCAGGACCGGTTGCAAAGTTCGCCTGGTTTTCCCGGGGACGGGGCAGCCGTACCGCCGAATGCGGTGAGATGATGACTACCCGATCCTGCGCAGCCGTCCCGCCGCGTTCCCCATGGCATTTACTCCCGAGGAGAGAGTTGCAGCTTTACTCTCGAGTAAACCGAGACGGCCCGGGTTGCATGTTGCCGTCGGTGGCTGATGCCGAGATACCTTGGCCAAAACCGTGCTGTTTCTTAGCGCCATTCCGTGCATGTTTACTCGGAAGTAAATCTTCGAGATATTCGGTGGGGCCCTACTCCCAGGTAAATGTGCACGGTGTTGTATCACTGTCAGTCTCCGGAACGGGACGAGTGCTGCGTGTGTTTTGTTTCGGGCTTCTTAGAGGCTACAATCCCTGCACGTTGACTTAAAGCTAAGCCCGGGGAGGCTTACGTCCAAGTAAACAGTTCTTAGTCTTGGGCTGGACTCCGAGCCTGCCGTCCTATGTACTCTTACTTGGTAGGAATTTTTTCTGAATAACGTGGGATTTGCGTCTAAGTATTGCACCAAGTTAATTTAAACTATAACTCACTTAGAGCTCTAGCTTGGATCCCAGAGTAGTCGGTTGTCAAAAACAAGAATTACGGTGGTCAGTTTTGATTGTCCGGCGGGCTGCTGTGCCTTTGAAGAAGAAGAAGAAGAAGAGGAGGAGGAGATTGGATTTATACCCCGGCCTTCACTATCCAAGGGAGTCTCAGAGCGGTTTACAATCTCCTTTCCCTCCCCCTCCCCACAACAGACACCCTGTGAGGTAGGTGGGGCTGAGAGAGCTCTGACAGGAACGGCTGTTTTTCAAGGACAGCTCTTATCAGAACTACGGCTTGCCCAAGGTCATCCAGCAGGTGCAAGTGTGTTGGGTTTGATAGTGAGATATTGAAAAATGGTATTTAGCAGAGATAATATAGCCCAGCAGAGCCTGAGTAAAATAATTCAGACTGAGAGTCCATGTATGATTAAAATATAAAGTTTTTACTAAATTCTAGCATGGGGAAGGGTAACTGGGATGAAAATAACAAAAGAGCATAATTGTCTACATCCTTACACTACAAAGGCAAAACTAGAAGAGGGATTATGGCTACTCTTACTTCTTCTTGAGAACAGCAGACAAAGACGGGAAGAGGAGCCATAAAATGCTAATACACCTTGACACTTTAGTCCCAATCAAACTCCTAGATCAGGGAGAAAATTCCCGGGCTTCTTACAGCTAAAGAACATTGGTTACATGAGAAACATGTGACTTCCTATGAGTAACATAAACAAACATTTAACCCCAGATGTACGGAGTGTTTTCAACTTGTAATACCCAACAAGGGTGTTTTCTAAACGACTGTTCCTCAAGCCATCAATACTTGAGTCTGTCAGTTCATGGGATATGCGGAGGCAGTTTCGGAGAGACGGTCAAACAACAGGGGGCAGACACGCCTGGATGAAGATGGCCGTCTGTCCCGGGTTTGAATTTTCTTTTTCTTTTCTTCCTTTCTTTTTTGCCTTAGGGTTTTCAAGGCAAGAGACGTTCGGAGGTGGCTTGCCATTGCCTGCCTCTGCGTCACGACCCTGGTATTCCTTGGAGGCCTCCCATCCAAATAGCTGCCAGGGCCGACCCCGCCGAGCTTCCAAAACCTAACCAGATTGGGCTTGGCCAGGCTCTCTAGGCCAGGTGTGCGATTAGACTGCAGTGAATTGCCACGTCTGACTTTGAACCCAAGGCATAGCAGTAAGCGGCCTCGGCTCCCAAGTCCTTTGGACGGGGCCCGATCGCCTTGCTTGCAGGATCGGGCCTGAAGAACAGCACTAATAGAGAGCGTTCGAGCCTAATGCTTAAAAAAGAGCAAGCTAAGGTAAAAGGGGGGAAACCCCCCCGGAAAAAAGGCAAGAGGTCCGGGGGCAGCTGGAAGGAGAAAGACGAAACCTCATCCCGTTTATGTTTACCATCTCTGCAACGCTGAGAGTTGGTCATTAGTATTACCCCGGAGAAAAGGATAACTCAACCGATCCAGGTCGAGCGGTCGGCAGTCAAGAGGGAGCCATGCCCCTGTGAATGAGAAGGAGGCGGCGGGGCTGGAAAAGGCTCCTTGACAGAGCAGCACCGCTGGATCCTGTGGCCTCTCTGGGGAGCGCGGCTGCCCCCAGGGTCCTTCGGCCAGTGCTCCCTCTAAGCTGAATTAAGTGTGAGCTAGCTCACCGTTTTCTAGCCCCCGGCTCACACATTTTTTGTCCTGGCTGAGGAAGGAGGGCTCCAGAGCAAACTGCTATATGCAGCAGCCCAATCGCTCGCTCACAACTTTCATGACCAGTCGCGCACAAGGTAGATTGTTCGCTCACCAGACTCCACCGCTTCGGGGGAGCAGTGCTGTCGGGGCTGCGATCCCCCCGACTCGAGCCATTGGGGGGGGCACAAAGGGGGGGGGGGCGAGAGGAGCCTCCCCCGAGGCGTGTGGGCGCCCAAGAGCGGGGCCTCCGCGCCTGCAAGCCGATTATCCTCCTCCCTCCTCCCCGTCGGGTAAGCCCTTTATCAGGGGGCGGCACCGGCTGCGCCTGCAGCCCCGCTTCGCCCGGAGGGATGGGCCGGGGAGGCTGCTCAGCCTCCTCCGTAATGACGCCGGGCCCGGCCGCAGCTGCGCCCCTGACCCCGCCGGCGAGGGAGCCGATAAGCGCCGCGGAGGGGAGGGGAGGGGAGGGGAGGCTCCGCTTGGGGGTGTGAAATGGCCCCGGGGTTATTCACTGAGCCGCTTTCTATCTCCCTCTCCCCTCCTTCCCCTCCTCCCGCCTTTCTTTGCCGGAACAGTTTCGAGAAACAAAACCCAAAAAGGAGGGGAGTAGAGGAGGGGGCCTTGCGATGCTCCCTCTAAGCAGGGGAGCCTGGTGAGCAAAACCCCTCCTCGCTGAGCTCCTGGCATTGAAGCTGTGAGCCAGCGATTGGGCTACCGCAGACATCGGTTTGCTCTGGAGCCCTCCTTCCTGCGCGAAGACAAACAATGTGTGCGCCGGAGGCTAAAAGAACTGTGAGCTTCGTCACACTAGCTCAGCTTAGAGGGAACACTGCCTGCCTTGGATTCAAACTGGGACGGCCGGGTGGAAAGGGAGGGAGGGGGGGGGGCTGGCTGGCTCTTCTCGGCCTTCCCGCGGCTGGAGGCCGGAGAGAAACGGGCCCCGCAGCCTCTCTGCCTCTCCTCTGCCGCTCGGAGGCCACCGCCCCAAACTGGAGATGGAGCCCAGCGTCGGCCGAACCTGGAAGGGCTCGCGAAGGCTCCGGGGAAAGGAGTCTCCAGAGTCCTTCTACGGTGTCTCTTGTCTCTCTCTCTCTCCTCTGCCCTGGTCCTCGCGGACGAAGCTAGTGAGAGACCCAGGGTCACACGGGGCAGGCAGAGTTTTTCAGGCGAGGATCTAGGGGACCCGGGCTCGAGTCCACCCGGGAAGCTGGCTGGGCGACCAAGAGCCAGTCACGTTCTCTTAGCAGCACCTACCTTGCCGGGGGGTTGTGAGGCTCGAAGGGAAGGGAAGTAACGAAGTAAACAGGAGGGCGTGTTTCATAACTAAGCGGAAGGGGGTCGACGGTTTACCCTTCTGTAACATCCAAGAAAAGCCTCACCTGCTG
>NW_015169183.1:1063535-1065315 GCF_001447785.1 Gekko japonicus | reverse complement strand
CCCCCCCGTACAAGGCGGCCGGAAATGGGGTGACCACTAGAGAGGCCACGGCCGAGATGCCTCGAGCTTGAGCGCAGAGCCGCGGGTGAGCTTTTAAGGAGGGGCGGCGGGCAGGAGGGGAGCCGAACCGAGTGGAGTCGGTGCGGCGGTGTGCAAAGTGGTCCGGAGGCTGAGCTAGGGAGACGCGGAGGCCCGCTTTGCCGGGAAGGGCGCCGGGGAGAATAGAAGAGCTGCGACTATGAAATGGGTGTGTGTGTGTGTGTCATGAACATCATTCTGAGCCCTCCAACCTCTCGTCCAACACCCCGCCCCCCCGGCAGAATGCAGGAGATCCACAAGTACCTGCCCCCCCACTCCCCAGTGGCCTTCGCTCTATGCTCAGAAGACAGCCAGTAAACCTCCAGGAGTCCTGGGCCAGTCTGGCCTGTAGAAAAATTGCGCCCCCGCCCCAAAGTGGCTGTCCCGGGCATGGAAAGAAGGGGCCCAGAGAGCCCCGCACGGACTCGTCCCTTCCTGCCCTCCTTCGCGCTCGCTGGGCGCCTACAGACGCAGAAGACGGCCATCGAGCCTCAGCTTAGAAACCTCCAAAGAAAGGAAAGGAAGGACAGGGTGTTTTTTTTTAATGTACTCTATCAACAACGTCTTTCTGTGTAGACCCTCCCGCACTCCCCTCTTCCCTCCTTGTCGTGTTTCCCTCGACGGGGACGAACATCATGTCACGGGCTCACATTTCGCTGGGCTTCCGGGCGAGATGGAAGAGGCGACTCACAGGCAAAGTGTCCACTTCTCAACGATATTTGTCTGGATGGGACGTCGACGCTAGTCCGAAAGGCCTCCTCTCCAGCTTCTAGGAGCTTTTTCTTACTAATCTGCCCGCTGTTTAACTTTAAATTTTGGGTTTTTTTTTTAAGGGTCCAAAAATGTTGAGCTCTCTACGGCTTACAGAACGCACAGTTCCGTTAAGATGCTCTTCATTATCTGCGCTATACCTTACAGGAGCTTTCGCAGTGGGTACACGACAGATCTTGGATTCAGGTGGGGTAGCCGTGTTGGTCTGAAGCAACAAAATAAAATTCGAGTCCACCAGTGGTACCTTTAAGACCAACAAAGTTTTATTCAAGCTATAAGCTTCTTTGTGCAGGCCCACTTCTTCACATACAGTGAAATGGAAGATACCAGTCCATACATATAGGTAGAAGGCGAGCAGCAGATTAGCAGAAGCAGAATAAATGTTGTCTCGTCTACGAGATAATATTCGCTGAAGCCCGAGTATCTCCCTCTGGGGTAGCCCGTTTGACATATATTAGATTACCCTAGAGTAAGGCACAGTCTAATATCCTTCAGGATTTCGATTTTGCACGTTAATTTAGTAAAACTACCAGGGAAGTCTGTTTAGGATTTCAAGTCTATGTCGACTTCTCTTTTTCTTCTGGTTAAAAGTTTTCCCCAACATGCTTCTTTATTTCTTGAGAGCCAGTTTGGTGTAGTGGTTAAGTGCCTGGACTCTAATCTGGGAAAGCCGGGTCTGATTCCTCCACTTTTTGTTGGGTATTACAAGTTGAAAACACTCAGTACATCTGGGGTTAAATGTTTGTTTATGTTACTCACAGGAAGTCACGTGTTTCTCATGTAACCAATGTTCTTTAGCTTTAAGAAGCCCGGGAATTTTCTCCCTGATCTAGGAGTTTGATTGGGACGAAAGTGTCAAAGTGTTTTAGCATTTTATGGCTCCTCTTCCCGTCTTTGTTTGCTGTTCTCAAGAAGAAGTAAGAGTAGCCAT
>NW_015169183.1:1062432-1063512 GCF_001447785.1 Gekko japonicus | reverse complement strand
TCAAGAAGAAGTAAGGGTAGCCATAATTGCTCACTTCTAGTTTTGTCTTTGTAGTGTAAGGATGTAGCCGATTTAGCTCTGTTGTTATTTTCATCCCAGTTACCCTTCCCCATGCTAGAATTTAGTAAAAACTTTATATTTTAATCACACATGGACTCTCAGTCTGAATTATTTTACTCAGGCTCTGCTGGGCTATATTATCTCTGCTAAATACCATTTTTCAATATCTCACTATCACCCAACAACCCTTAAAGCCGGACGTCTAGAAGTCCCTTCCAGTAAATTCAGAGGGATATGACAGGACCTTGGCCTTAATCCAGAGAGCCCTGCTAACCCCCTGCAAGGCAGCTGGGGTCCTCCTCCTTCCAAGGTCTCCTCCTCTGATCGTGGGCTCAATTGGGAGAGTTCTGGGAAGTCTCGATGGGTGGAGAGGAGTCCCCCCCCCGTAACGGAGCAGGCGGCTGCCACTGGTGACAGAACTGACGGCCACACGCAGGGTTCACCCATGCCGAAGGGCCAAGTTCTCTCGCCCATTGAAGGGGGGGAAAGTGGGGGTGACGCTGAAGCCCTGACTCTTGCAGATAGAACCAGATCCTTCCGTAGAAACATGGAGATTGCCCTGATGGGTCCGACCAGTCCAGAATCCTGTTTCATGCTCGACACAATTTTCGGTGCATAAGCGTTGGGGAGTCAAGGCTCCCTCGGTGCTACTGGACTGGGACGGGGCTGTTCTTCTGCAGGCCAGCGCCCCTGCCCTCCGAAGCGATGTCCCAGGGTGACCATTCGGATGCCTGGAAGCCAGCCGCAGACAAGTTAAGAAGAGCCCTGCCGCCGGGTCTGAGCAGGGGTCCATCTAGTCCAGCATCCTGTCTCACCCTGTGGCCCATCAGTTACTCCGGAGTGGGGGGCAGAGGCAAAGAGGAGAAGGAGGAGGAGATTTGTTGGGTATTACAAGTTGAAAACACTCAGTATATCTGGGGTTAAATGTTTGTTTATGTTACTCACAGGACGTCACATGTTTCTCATGTAACCAATGTTCTTCAGATGTAGGAAGCCCGGGAATTTTCTCCCTGATCTAGG
>NW_015169183.1:1054895-1062385 GCF_001447785.1 Gekko japonicus | reverse complement strand
TACCTCTGAATGTGGAGATCCCCTTCTGTACCCATGGCTAGTAGCCCACGAGAGACCTGCCCCCCCCAATCTGTCTATTCCCCTTTTAAAGCCAGAGAGAGAGAGAGAGAGACACAGACAGACAGACACAGACTGCCTGCCTCGAACCATGGAGGCTTCGGTTTAGCCACCTCCGCGGCTGATAACTGCGGGTTCGATCCTCTTTTACTTCTGCGCGTCTCTCTTGCCATGCGTGGTTTCATAAAGCCGCTCTCTAACCCGTCGCCTGTTTTTATTCTTTGTATTATTAAACCCCGCTTGTCTCCTTAATGGCGACATCATTCTGCCCTCTCCCCTTTTACCCTCACAACCACCACCTTGCGAGGTAAGTAAGGCTGAGAGAGTGTGAATGTAACTGGCCAAAGTCACCCAGCGAGTGTCCGTGGCAGATGGAGGGATTCGAACCTGGGTCTCCCAAACCCTAGGCTGCCACTCTTAACCATTGCACTGGGCAGGCTCAAAATGACCTCTGGTTCCCTCGGCGACGGGAAGGGAGTTCTTTTGTCATCGGGCCAGTGGAAGGAAAATGTCGCCTAAGGAGGGTCCCTCCCGGCCCCTTTGGTACCCGGCACTTTCCCAACACTGAAAACGCAGTTCTGGGGGGGACGGCACAGAGGAGATTTCCTCTCTGAATGTATAACTACGAGCGACCTGGGAGCCATATAGGGGGTCTCATTGGCGGCAGAGCTCTGGTTTAGGTCTGAATCAACCCCCCTGGCCGGCCACGACTTCTCCGGACGGTTTTTGAAGGAGTCCTCTCTGGTCCTCCATATCGTGAAGGTCGGTTCGGAAGGCAGGCGCGTTTTGGTTGGCAGGAGGCCAGTTAGCGTCGAGTCCGGCAACAAGCCCCCTTGGAGACGTCAACTTTCCAGGCCCCTGGAGAGGGGCTGCTCTTTAAGGTGCTGCTGGACGGACCGAGCGAGTCCACATCAGCTTCACGTTTTGTGAAAGGGGACTGTTGATGATGGCCGACGACACCGGGTGGCTTGGAAGACACAGGGAAGAGCGCCTGCATCAAGCGAAGACGTGGCTGCGGCTGCGGTGACACACACACACACACTCTAGTCCACTTTCAAAGCACTTTCCAAATGGATTTCTTGCAAGTTCACACAGTAAAAACCCAGTTGCAACTTGCACTGAAAGTGGATTGAAAGTGGATTATTTAGTGTGCTGGAGACCCCAGCCATACTGAGGAAACACATATTCCGAAAGGAAGTTGTTGTTGTTCAGTCGCACAGTGGAGTCCAACTCTTTAGGACCCCATGGACCAGATCTCGCCAGGCCCTCCTGTCTTCCGCCGTCCTCTGAAATTGGCTCAATTTCATGTTCGTTGCATCGATGACACTGTCTAACCATCTCCTCCTTTGCCGTCCCCGTCTTCTTTGACCTTCAGTCTTTCCCAGCATCAGGGTCTTCTCCAGTGAGGGCTCCCTTCTCATTGGGTGGCCAAAGTATTTGAGCTTCAGTTTCATTATCTGGCCTTCCAGGGAACAGTCAGGGTTGATTTCTTTTAGGATTGACTGATTTGATCTTCTTGCAGTCCAAGGGACTCTCAAGAGTCTTCTCCAGCACCATAGTTCAAAAGAATCTATTCTTCGGTGCTCGCCCAGCAATGGGATGGCCCACTGCCTCCAGGAAACCGCCCCCCCCACCCCCTGTCCCTTCCACAGAGGCTGAATGGGCTGTTGCCTCCAGGCCAGGACAAGTTTCAGCGCTGCTAACCGTTCCCACTCCTCTCTGCTCCAGAGAGACAGGAGGTTTTCTGCCCTCTCGAGGCCTCATCCGGCCACCTAATGATGGCCCCGCCTGCCTCAATCCCATCAGGCCACTTCCGCACTGTCATTTTGCCACCCCTTTGTCCCCCTGGTGCTTCAGGGTCCCCCCCCCAAAATGTGTTCTGGTAGTCCCAGAGGGACAAAACACATGCGGAAAGAGGGGAGGGGACACACCAATTTCAATGCACTTTCCAACTGGACGTTGTCAGCTCACACAAGTCCTTTCCGCACTTGGATCTCATCCCTGGTTTTATCAGAGTTCAACTCCTGACACATTTCTCCCTGGTTATAACAGCATTGGTTTATCCCAGGACAAGTGTGGGGCGAAACCGGGGTGACCTCAATGTATTGTGGAAACAAAAAATACCCCGAGATAATTACAGGGGTGAACTCGCTTGGGTAGTGTAGAAAGCACCACAGTAAAATCCAGAAAGGGCACTGGAATTGGATTGAAAGTGGATTATTTAGTGTGTGTGACCGCAGTCTGACTCAGCAGAACGTTTGAGGCACCCGGGAGGTGCTACTATGTAGCTGTCTTGCCCACTCCAAGCTCACAGGGCCAATGTCGTCTTCCCGGGAAGGGGCCTCCTTTCACAGCAATAGGCCGCTTTGGGGGCACCGTCTGAAGTCGACGCTGGGACGGGAGAGAGAGGGAGAGCGCTCCCCCCCCCCACGAAAGCCTTCCCCTGTTCTGGGTCAACACGGGAGGCTAATTCTCCACTTGCCTTTGTGTTGGGAAAAGAGTCATTTCCCTCTCCCACCTCTGGCCTTTTGTGGGCTGCCCAGAAGAGCCGCTCAGACGGGTCATTGGAGGCCCCAGAGCTGGTCCCAAAGGCGACCCCCTCCCCGGGAAGAAACGTTGGCTCCAAGGCGAGCCTTCCTTGCAGGCAGCATTCTCGTCCCCTCCATTTGAAAACCCGTCTCCCAACTGGCACCCAGAGAGGGCGGCCTTCGGTCACCGAGCAAGCGTCTACGGCAGAGTGGGGATTCGAACCTGCGTCTTCCAGATCGTAGGGGGTGGCAACTCCAGGTTGGGAAACTCCAGGGAGTGGAGAGACCTCAGCAGGTCATGATGACAAAGAGTCACTCTACTTTCTGCAGGGGAATTGATGTCTGTAGGCTGGAGAAGAGCTCGAATTCCGCCAGATCCCCAGGCCCCAGCTGGAGGCTGGCACCCCGACAGGGAGCTAGGGCGCTGTCTTTCAGACCCTCCCCCCCCATTCCCAAGTCCCCCCTTCCAGAGGACTTCCTGGTGCGTGCGTGGGGCTCTCGGCTCCCGATCCGCCGCTCTTTCTCAGCGAGCGCACCGTCGGAGGCTCGAAAACACCGCCTGTCGCGACGCTTGATTCGATTTGCTCTGGCGATCCGTCGAACGGTAGACACAACAGCTCCGAGACAAGCTCGCTGCTTCCCGGGGGTGGGAGGGAGGCAACAGAGCCCTTTAATCCAGTCCGGTTGTTCTTTCCCTTGGGGACAGGCTGCGCGTCGAAAAGGGACCACCTTGCTGCGGAGCGGACCCGTGCGTAAAAACGAGAATACCGAAACAAAGTTCGCTTTCCCCACGTTTCTCCCCGCACTCCCCCCCACTGCCTCGCCGCCGCTGCCTCGCCGCCGAGGGAGGGGGGGGGAGAGAGAAGGGGGGGAGAGAGAGAGAGAGAGAGAGAGAGAATAAAAAAGTAATTACATTTTCCCAAAAAGCAAACACTAATTTAGGCGTTTCCAAGCGGCCTCCCAATAAACAGCGCCACGCCGCCGCCGCCGTGAGTCAGCAGCATCGCCGCGCCTCCCCAGGGGGTGGGTGGATGGGTGGGGGGGGGTGAGAGCTCGGCGGCTGACTCAGCAGTTTCCAAGAGGCAGCCAAATTATTCTCTCCACCTTTTCTTTCTCCCAGCGCAGTTCAGGCGCGCTCCTCCTGTTATTGGCTTTCAAATTAAAACAGATCTTTGGCCAGCATGGCCATATTAGCGGTTTAGAGACAGTTCCCTGGGTTAAGAAGCAAAAAAAAAAGAAAAAGAAAGAAAAAAAGAAAGAAAGAAAGGAAAGAAAGAAAGAAAGAAAGAATGAAAAAAAGGAAAGAAAACAACGATCCCAATTACTGCAACAAGAAAATACTGTCTAACCCCCCCCGCTTTCTATTTGTATGCAAAACAGAGGGGGGGGGAGAGACCGAGACGCGCCCCTCCCCCCGCCCTGGCTCTTTTCCTGCTCCGCGCCGATTCCGCAGCCCGAGGGAGGGTGGTGTCCTCCCTTGCATGTTAATGCCTCCCGCACCTGTCACCTGCAGAAGTTGCCACTCCAGCCCCCGCGGCGGCGAGTTCGCACTGGGCCACGTTACCTTTGATCCAGGGTGACCCCATCAGCGCCTCTCCCCGCCCCCCCTCTCGCGCCAGTGGGTCGAACAACAGGGCCGGGGCTCTCAGCCAGAAACAAAAAATGGTGATTCTCAGATCAGAAGATATTAATTTAAAATATGTTTTAAAAAACGTAATTATTGATCACTGGTTCCTACCTGGGGCAGCCTAATCCTTGGGCTTTTCACCTGGAAACTGAACAAAGTTGGAGCCCAGTTGGCACCTTTAAGACCAACCCAGTTTTAAGACCAACCAAGTGTTTAGTGCAGTGGTTAGGAGGGGGGACTCTGATCTGGGAGAACCGGGTTTGTTTCCCCACTCCTCCAACATGCAGCTGCTGGCGTGACCTTGGGTCAGTGACAAGTTCTCTCAGAGCTGTTTTGGAAAGGGCAGTTCTCGAAAGAGCTCTCTCAGCCCCACCTACCTCACAGGGTATCTTTTGTAGGGGGGGGAAGGGAAGGAGTTTGTAAACTGCTCTGAAACTCCTTCTGGTAGCGAAGGGCAGGGTCTTCTTCTTCTTCTGGGTATAAGTTTTCATGTGCATGCACAGGGTGCATGCACATAGAATTATAAAGTTGGAAGGGGCCATACAGACCATCTAGTCCAGCCCCCTGCCCAATGCAGGACCAGCCTAAAGCATCTCTGACCAATATTCGTCCAGCCTCTTCTTGAAAGCTGTCAGTGAAGGGGAGCTAACCAATGTTCCCTCTAAGCTGTTGAGTCCTGTGAGCAAAAATTCTACTTTGTGAGCTCCTGGCATTAAACTTGTGAGCGAGTGATTTGGCTGCTGCATAAATCAGTCTGCTCTGGAGCCATCCTTCCTGAGATAAAAACGTGTGAGCTGGAGGCTAAAGAACTGTGAGCTAGCTCACACTAACTCAGCCTAGAGGGAACACTGGAGCTAACATGAACCCTATACCCAGAATAAGACTTTGTTGGCCTTAAAGGTGCCCCACTGGACTCAAACTTTGTTCTGCTGCTTCAGACCAACATGGCCACCCACTTGAGTCTTATTTGGAAACTGTAAGAGTCAAGGTCAGTGGCACCTGAGAGACGAACAAGAATCTCAGAGTAGAAGCTATTGAGAGCCAAAGCTTCCTTCCTCAGACAGGAGCAGAAATGGAGATCTGTCTGAAGAAGGGAGCTTTGGCTCTCAATAGCTTCTCCTCTGAAACCAAGGCTCCCTCTAAGCTGTGGAGTCTTGTCAGCAAAAGTTCTGCTTGGCGAGCTACTGGCACTGAAGTTGTGAGCGGGCGTTTGGGCTACTGCATCATTTAGTTTGTTCTGGAGCCATCCTTCCTGAGCTAAGAGAAAAAACTGTGAGCCAGAGGCTAAAAAACTGTGAGCTAGCTCACACTCACTCAGCTTAGAGGGAACACTGTAAACTCTTGTTGATCTCAAAGGTGCCACTGGACTCAGGTCTAACAGTTTGACTGCAGACCAGCCAGTCTGAGATTATTTGGAAACTGAATGCCATGGAGTTTACCCCCAGGCTGCACCGTTAATTGGCCAGATAGTTATCAGTGGGTGTGTTCAGATGGACCATTTAGTCCGCTTTTGGCATGCTTCAGTAATGGATTTTATATCCACGTTCACACACCCAACATCTGTGAACCGTCCCCAACCATCACTTTCCGGCTCAACCCCCCTTTAAAACGGAGTATTTTGTTACCAGGTCCCCAAGTGGTGTTTTCCTGATTCTCCGGTTCTAGCTGCAGTTTCCTGATGTCTGATCACTCCTGTGGTGTTGAGCCACTTCCACTCAGAAGCCCGAGGCTTCCGCTCTTCACCCGCCATTTTATTTTAGTGTTGGCAGTATGCAAACAGGTGGAACTCCGCTCCCACGTTATTAAAAACAATGTTTAAACAGTGCCTAGTTTTGTTGGTTAGACAAGTTTGGGATCTCACCGAGGCCATTTTCGGGGTAAAAGTTTAAAGGGAAGTGTTCCTTTAAAGTTTAAAGGGATGTGATCCTTTAAAGTTTAAAGGGAAGTGTTCCTTTAAAGCTTAAAGGGAAGTGTTACAGCAGTTGGGTTGAAGTGGAAATCGCTGTTCTGCACACGCGCAAACATTTTAATTCTACAGATGGCCGCCTGTGCACATGCCCAAACTGAGAGGAAAACCCCCCCACAGACGCACATTCCCACAGGTGGACATCAGGGAGTGATGTGGCTGCGCAGCAATCCGGAACAAGGAGGTGAGTGTGACTGTGATTCTCCAGGTTTTTTAAAAAAAGGCATCGGGACTGGAGCAATTTAAACCGCTCCCAGCATGCTGTTTGACCGCATCCAGTAAGTATCTTCTTGAACCTTTTTTCTAGGCTTTCATTTACAATGCCATCCCAGGAGCGCGGTCACACATGCCAGATAACGTGGGTGGGAGGGGAAGCGAGGCTGTTTGCACCACAATAATTTGACCCGCCACTGCGTGATCAGATGCACTGGTGGGTGAATCGGGTTTTTTCCATTGCCACATGTTCCCAGTGTACTTCAATGAAGAATCACTGACACAATAGGAGCATGCCGGAGCGATCACATGGGGAAGTCTGTCTGCGACCCGTCGCAAACCCATTTGATACTGCACTTTCCCCGGTATTTTATAACTCCGCTTCCTCAGCAGAGTGAAACGAGTTGCCGACAGATGCAGGGCACTTCCCAGATGTTTCCGTGTGATCGTGCCCTTAAAATCCGCCCAGCATTCGTGCCTATCGTGTGGCTAATTCTGTGTGTGATTGGGACCCAGACTGATTTACACTCCTGTAAATCCACTGAAGACAATGGGCAGAAAAGTGTGTAATTCTGCTTACGGCATCTTTAAGACCAACAAAGTTTTATTCAAAGTAGAAGCCTTCGTGCACAAGCACACTTCTTCAGACACAATGAAATGAAATCTCCTCAAGCCTCCTCAGGGGTGCCCCCCCCCAGGCAAGGCTGCCTTGTAGTGCCCCCCCTCACCATAGATGAGCGACTCAGATTTCTTAGGTGCATGGGGACCCTTGCAGAGCTTCCAAGGTGCCTGACTTCCCAGTGGCAACACCAATCCCTTGGAACCGAGTCACGGGAGGGAAGGGGAGGCCACTGGAGGTGGCCAAGGCTGGGAATGGGGAAGATCCCCCGCAGGGCTTCGTTGCTTTGGGGACGCCCCGCCACCTTCCGGAATGCCCCTCCAATGTCCCCCGGCGGGGACAAAGAGGGACCTGGCAGCCCGGCGGGATATGCAGTTCTTCACAGAGGCAACCCCCCGGTTTGTCCTTTGGCTTCTCAGCATGGTCGTTGCTGCTGTCTCTGAGTTAGCCAGGCAGGCAGGGCCCTTCAGGAATGACCCG
>NW_015169183.1:1046546-1054875 GCF_001447785.1 Gekko japonicus | reverse complement strand
CCTTTCCCAGCTGACCCTGGAAACCCCCCCCCCCAGGACTTCCGTCTCTTCAAGGGCGTGGATTTGTGTTCCGATGTGGGTCGCACCCTACCTCGTCCCGTTCACTTCTCCCGCTTGCCTGCCTCCCTCCCTTTCCATTCGCTCTTCTGGCCTCGGGGGAAGACAGTCCTGGTGTCAGAAGGGAGGCGGCCTCGGCTGGCCTCAGTTGAGCCTGCGTGCCTGCTGTCGCCGGGGTAGGGGCATGGTGGGTCTGGAGATGCTGAACTTCGCTGCTGTCTTGGCCCCGCATTGTCCTTGGTGAGCTGTGCCCTTTCCCTATAAACTTTGATGGAGCCTCGGCGGGGGCGTGAGGCAAAGTGAGCCAGCGTGAAGGGGCACACTGTGGAGTGGGGGCCCAGAAAGCCATGCTGTGGGCGGTCAGCCACGGCAGGGGCCTCACTGCGCCCCTCGGAGATCTGCGCCCTAGGCCGCCGCCCTAGTTGGCCTAGTGGAAGAGCCGGCCCTGAGCCTCCTCATGCTTAAGACGGTGTCGCTAGTTTGATAGAGATGTCATTTTTAGTGGGCACAGCAGGCACAACCATACTTGTTTAAAAAACTATGAATGCCTTTTGATTTTACTTTTATTTAGTATATTTAAAAAACCCATCCTTCCTCTGAGGGACTTAGAGCAGCATACATCACACTCCCTTTCTCCATTCTACCCTCACAACATCCCTGTGATGCAGGTTATGGTGCAAAAGAATGACTGGTCCTGGGTAACACAGTGAGTGCCATGGCAAAGAAGGGGTTTGAATTTTTGTCTCCCAGATACTTGCTGCTTCTGGTACACAGAGAGCAATGATAAGCAGATCCACTCAGAAGTAAGTCCCATTTTATTTAGTGGGATTTAGTCCCAGGAAAGAGTTCTTACAATTGCAGACATTGACCACCTGTTCTAGTAAGTGCTGGAGAGAAAAGAGTTTTGAATTCAAAGGTTTGCAGCACTGTACAGAGCCTGCGTTTTTGAGAGGGAGACCAGAGGTAGAACCAATAAAAATATGGCCCCACCTCTCTGTGCACCTGCTGGTTTCCGCCTGCTCAGCTTGTATATTTAAATAAACGACATTCAGAAGCTGCTGGAGCATTTTGGCTCCACAAAGAACCTGATGTGATGCAGGAACTTTCCAGTGTTCTGGAAATGGGTGAATCAGGCACTGTGGTGATTTTGTATCTGTGAAGAAATGCCTCCCCCCTCCAGGAGGTTTGAGATGAGCAAAGCCTCTACTTTGTGTTTTAACAGTTTTTTCCAGCTCTGGACAAGAGAACAGACTGGGAAGAAGGAAGTCCATCAATAGCCTTCCAGGTTCACCTCAGCTGGCCTTCATACAAATGCTAACAGATCGAGCGAGAGCAGGGAATGGAGTTTTGGAGAAACAGATTGCCTGAAAGTCTCCATGAACGAAATGCCTGGAGATCTCCAGGAAATGCCTCTTTGACCTGTTGTGACCTGGTCAGTGAGTGGAGTAACAGAGATGGTAAAATCTCCTCACAAAAAGAAGGTGGTCTCTTTTCCTTGGGTGCAGCTTTCAGGAGTGTACACAGACCTCTCCACAGGCAAGGCAGTCATTGGCCATGTGCTCACCTCAAGAGCTAGAGCAAGCTTCAAGGTAATGATAATTAGGTAGAGATCTGTAACTTCTTTAAGTCAGGGCTTTAAAAAAAGAAGTGCCAAAACCCGCAAGAGGGAAATGAACTTTTCAATATGTATACTGAAAACTCATGAACATTTAAAAAAGAATTTTGTCGAAGAGGTTCTCGAACTCTATTTTGGTGCATATACCCAGAAAAAAGCCCTGCTTTAAGATATAGAGCCTGCCCTCTATTTTACCATCTGATAGGGCATGTATAGAGAGAGGGAAAGATGATTTGCATTTTGCTGGCATTTTGCCCATTTCTTTTGGATCCCTTGCTCAATCTGGTGCTGTACTAAAAGTATGCTTGTGAACATTTTCTTTTTAATAAATACTTTATCACCTTGGATGCTGGCAGTGGTTCTCTGTACCACATAGACATCCACATCTTGGAAGCACTATTTTAAAAGGGGCACCAGGGGGAAGGCAGGCAGTTGGCAAGTGGCTATTCCTCCAGGGACTCACAAGACAGTAATCTGTCTCTGTGTTGACCAGACACTGGGCAGCAGGAGACAACAGAGGCAAGGCCTCAGAACTTAGAAGGGAAGCTGGGAGTCCTGACCCTCCCAGTGGGTAATTTGGCAAAAGGTCAGGTGATGGTGGCAGGCTACTCTGAGAGTGGAAGAAAAGCTCCTCCAGGTGTGGAGAAACTCCTAGGAGGGCAGGGTGGAACAGGGCCTGCAGGCCAGAGCACACCGGTTCTGCCACACCCTCTATTACAGGTTTGTGTATCCTGTGGCTGAGACAGGGTAAGCAATGAAGAGTAAAAATCCATCCTGAATGTTTTAAGCACTCTGAAGGCTAAATAAAATTAATAACAATAAGAATAATAATAATGCTGTGTCCTTTCCCCCTGGGTCTCTAATAGCTGTCTGTTATGCAGAAATTTAACAGGTAAAACCTCTCTCCACCTCCTGCCAATCACTCTTTTTCTGTACTGAGTCTGTGCTCTGGCTGCCTTAAAGACAAAAGCTCTGTCAGCAAAACACTACACACGAACAGTCCTTCTTATGTTCTAAAGCTCTCCACAGGTACTGTCTGGCAGAAGTCCTTTCCTTTAAAATTGATAATCCCACAGTACTTGGAGAACCACAGCCATGGTTGGAATAAGCCCTCCATGGTATACCCTAGAGGCTATGTGGCACCTTTAAGACCAACAAAGGTTAATTCTGAGCATAAGCTTTCATGTGCATGCACACTTCTTCAGCTATCTGAAGAAGTGTGCATGCACACAAAAGCTTAAACCCAAAATTAAACTTTGTTATTTGGTCTTAAATGTGCCTCTGGACTCCAACTTTTCTTTATATAAATGTGTGTATCTATATTTATAGATAGCATATATTTATAGATACCAGCTATATTATGCAGGTAGCACTGTGGTGTAATGGCTGGCCCATCGGATTAGGATCTGGGAGACCCAGGTTGGAAACCCCACTCTGCTATGGAAGCTCACTGGGTGTCCTCGGGCCAGTCACACAGTCTCAGCCTAACCTACCGCACAGGGTTATTGTGAGGATGAAACGGAGGAGAGGAGAAAGAGGGTAGCTGCTTTGGGTTCCTATTGGGGAGGAAGGCAGGGCACAAGCAAAGTAAATAAATAACTAACCTACCAATTAAAACAAAAGCCAGCAAAAATCCCACTGATGGAGGGGGAGGGCAGGTGCAGGGGGATATGGAGGGGAAATGTTGCCAGTGTGGGTGGGGAGGTTCAGAAATCTGCAATTCCCCATCCATGTGGTGGGCAAACCTGCTTTCTCTCTCATCTTCCAAGAATGACTAGCAAAGCAGGGTCTGGGGAAGAGCATACCAAGGACCAGGAAAAGATGATGATGAAGAGGAAGAGATTGGATTTATACCCCGTCCTTCACTACCCAAAGGTGTCTCAGAGCAGCTTACAAACTCCTTTCCCTTCCCCTACCCACAACAGACACCCTGTGAGGTAGGTGGGGCTGAGAGAGCTCTTGACAGAAACTGCTCTTTTTCAAGAACAGCTGTACCAGAACTATGGCTTGCCCAAGGTCATCCAGCAGGTGCAAGTGGAGGAGTGGGGAATCAAACCCGGTTCTCCCAGATTAGAGTCCGCGCACTTAACCACTACACCAAACTGGCTCTCAATGATAGAACATGATTAAGGAATTGCTCCTCTTTTATTGCAAAGTGGACCAAAAGCTCTGTCTGGAAGCAGTACTCAGAGCTTATGAAGAGCTTCCTAGGAGAGAAGACAAAGATGAAGAAGAAGATGAAGATGATGATGAAGAAGAAGAGTTGGATTTATACCTTGCTTTTACTTGGAGTCTCAGAGCAGCTTGGAATCTCCTTTCCCTTCCTCTTCCCACAAAAGACACCCTGTGAGCAATGCTCCCTCTAGGCTATGGAATCCTGCGAGCAAAAATTCTACTTTGTGAGCCACTGGCATTAAAGTTGTGAGCAGGTGATTTGGCGCTACTGCATAAATTAGTTTGGTCTGGAGCCATCTTTCCTGAGCGAAGACAAAATTGTGAGCCAGAGGCTAAAAAACTGAGCTTTTAAAATTAAACAACAACAACAAAATTGTGAGCTAGCTCACACTAACTCAGCTTAGAGGGAACACTGCCTGTGAGGTAGGTGGGGCTGAGAGAGCTCTTTCAAGGACTGTTCTTGAGAGAACAGCTCTGAGAGAACTTGTGACTGACCCAAGGTCACCCAGCTAGCTGCATGTGGAGGAGTGGGGAATCAAACCCAGTTCTCCGGATCAGAGTCTGCCGCTCTTAACCACTACCCAAACTGGCTCTCAAGGTGTCAGCACCAGGCAAGCCTCCTTTTTGTCCTTCGCTTCTACACAGTTCTTTATATAACACTATGTAGAAGCATTTATGTTCCTGGCTTGAATTCAGCACCAGAACTCTCTGTGGGGCAAAACTCTTATTGACTGACTTGGGGACCCTTCCCTGGGAATGGATCGAAAGATATCACCCAGAGAAATACGGTGTTTGCTTTTTTTTTAAAAAAAAAAGACAGAAGGTTTTCATTTGACTTCTCCCCATTGTGATCCATGACAGCGGCATCTTGATGAAAGCCCCCTTGCTCAGCTGCGGGTCTGAAAACAAACATGATTGATTGGGGGGCAGGAAACTCCAGAGCCAAGTGGCCAGGAAAGCTTTTAAACTTTGGGGAATGCCTTTCTGCTTTCAAGAGCTAGTGCCAGGGGGCTTTGGAGTTCTCCCGCTGATTGGCTGCCTCCGAGGTGGGCAACCCAAAGGGGGGGGGGAAGGTGCCCGATGAAGCGTTTCTGAAGCATCAAAGGGAAGGTGAGAGATAATCCGAAAATGACCACTTTGAAAAGCTCCCCAAATGGCTGCAACCCCATTGCTACAGCAGCCAAGCTCAGCCTGCAACCGTTTCGCCCCAAACAAAACTTTCCACTTAATGTCATAATGACACTTGGGAAGGAAGGGCAGGTAGAGGCTCTCGCACTGGTTTTTCTGCATTCTTGAGTCTAATTACCAACCCGGCAAAGGCGAGATGCTTTGGGTCAAAACGGTATCGCAGTCACCTTGTATTAGGCCCAGCCGGGGGCTATAATTACCAGATTAGAATCCTGATTCTGTTGCTTTTTACCTCTTGCCTTTCCTAGATGCCGAAGCCAAGAGCAATTGCCTGCAGATGGCAAGACAATGTGGACCCAGAACCTCTTCAAAGGTGGAATCCAGTAAAGGGACGCACTGGCTAGCAACTCAGGTGTTGTTGTTGTAAGCAGGTGGGCAGGTAGCAGAGAGCAGACAAAGCAACAGGACGGCTTCCAACTCTTCCACGCAGAGCAGCAAAAAAGGGATCCAGGATTTGCCATCAGTGCTTTCTATTAGTGCTGCTACTTTTTTTTACTGGTCTTGTTGCTATTGTGCTAGGGATGTCAGCCTCCAGGTGGGGCCTGGGGATCCCCCAGAATTACAGCTCATCAGACTACAGTCACCAGTTCCCCTGGAGAAAATGGTTGCCTTGCAGGATGGACTCTATGGCATTGTACCCCATGGAGGTCCCTGTCCTCCCGAGGTTCCATCCTCAAATCTCCAGGAGTTCCCCAACCTGGATCTGGCAACCCTTGTTACCTCCCACCAGTGTTCCCTCTAAGCTGAGTTAGTATGAGCTAGCTCACATTTTTTTAGCCTCTGGCTCATACATTTTTGTCTCGGCTCAGGAAGGACGGCTCCAGAGCAAACTAATTTATGCAGTAGCCAAATTGCTCACTCAAAACTTTAATACCAGTAGTTCACAAAGTAGAATGGTTGCTCACAAGACTCCACAGCTTAGAGGGAGCATTGCGTCCCACCAATGCTCCCTCTAAGTTGTGGAGTCTTGTGAGCAAAAAATTCTACTTTGTGAGCTACTGGCATTAAAGTTGTGAGCGAGTTTCAAATTTTATTGCTCAAAACAAAGACCTTTTTGATTGGAATTGCGTTATAGATGTTTTACTATGGCCCCGGTCACACTGGCCGGATATTGCGGGGGGGAGGCGTGGCTAATTGCCTCCGAGGAAACTAACGCGCAGCCACCAGAGTACACGTCCCGGTCAAGGTCCGTGGTTAGGGGGGAGATGCCGACCAGACGGGTATCCTGCAGCGCGGCACAGAAGCCGTGTGGTGCGATCGCACTAGCAATCGCTCTTTGTGCGCATGCGCTGTTGGGCACTGTTGTGCAACCTGCGGAGACTTGGGAGACAACCCCCCCCCCCGTGTGCGACGAACAGCGGCGGGTGCCGGATGCCACGCAAGTCTACCGGAAACGTGATCAGATGCCCGTCCGTGCCTTGCAGCTTCCGAAAACTAGTACCTCAGAGGTACTAGTTTTTTACTCCGCATCTTCGGCAGGAAGCCTTGGGTTAGCCACAGGAGCTCTACGCTTCCCAGATGTTGCGGTGTGATTGCGCCCGGAAAATCCGCCTACCATCTGTATCGTCAGTGCGGCAAATGCTCTGTGGGACCGCAGCCAATGTTAATTTATTGATACTTGATTATTTACTGTGATCTCATATGTTAATGACAGTTTATTGTCACTGTATCTGATGTCAAATTTTCAATATAAATCTAAAAAAAAAGCTGTGAGCGAGCGATTTGGCTAATGCATAAATTGGTTTGCTCTGGAGCCATCCTTCCTGAGCGAAGACAAAAATGTGTGAGCCAGAAGCTAAAAAATTGTGAGCTAGCTCACACTAGCTCAGCTTAGAGGGAACACTGCCCTCCATCCTCTGCCAGTGACTCAGGGGAGCATGGTAACCCTACATTGTGCACGAGAATACCCATAACCTGTATGCAGAAAGAGACTGAGAGCCAGTTTGGCATAGTGGCTAAGTGCACAGACTCTAATCTGGGAGAACTGGGTTTGATTCCCCACTCCTCCACTTGCAGCTGCTGGATGACCTTGGGCCAGCCATAGTTACAGCTGTTCTTGAAAAAGAGAAGTTTCTGTCAGAGCTCTCTTAGCCTCACCTACTGTTGTGGGGAAGGGAAAGGAGTTTGTAAGCTGCTCTGAGACTCCCTTGGGTAGTGAAGGGCGGAGTATAAATTCAATCTCCGCCTCCTCTTTCTCTGATGATGGATCTGTGTGAAATGTTTGTTTGCCACATTCACACTGTACATTTGCAGCTGAAGAGGCCCAGCAGCAGCAGCAGCCACCTGAAATGAAGAAGGTAAAGCTTTCCCAACACCCCCCTCCTTTACCTACAAAGAGCGTTACCTGCTTGAATTCAGATTACTCTTAGATTCACAAGAGCAGTCAAAGGTTAAAAAAATACAAGAAAGAAAGAACACAGCCCTAATTCCAAATGTCCTTCCTGTTGGAAATGTATGTGTTTACAAGGTCTGACAATCCAGTCATTATAGGGTTAACTTGTTTGTCTAGTATTGCTATTGTTTAGACTGACCTGGAAGGGATACCTGGCATTGAGCCAATGGGGAATTAGCCCGGGAAAAGTAGCTTCTACTGTGATACAGATTGGTTGTTTGTTTTCAGGTGACTTCCTTTCTAGGGGTCGAGAAGAAGGACAGATTCTCCATTATCTCTGTGTTAGTGTTGAACTATAGGCAGCTTAGAAAATGTAGCTGTTAGATGTTCTGTTTATTTGTAGTTTCCCCGTGTACCTTTACCCTTAGAAATAAAGGTTTTTAAAAGCAAAGAAATCTCTTCTTTCCAATAGAGCAAGATCCATTGATACTCTGAGTAATTTTAAATACTTTTGACTATTTTTACAACACTTCCATGGTCCCCGGTTTTGTGAGTTGCAAAAAAAAAAAAAGTTCTCTGCTCCAGCCTCCTCCTTGATTCCTGTGTCATGCTTGGCTTCCATTCCCTGCTTCCATCCCCTGCATCTGTATTTGAAAGCATTATATATTTAGTTTAAAAATGCCTGTCTCAAGTCCCCCCCCCCAGACATTCAGTATTAAGATGAACATAACATGAGGGAGAAGTGAAAATGCCTCCAGTCTTCTTTGCGAGTTCAGCTCCAAGCTTGAGGCCTTAACACGGGACTGTCTTCTTTTTTCCTTTTTAGTGCGTTTCAGAACTGTACACGGGACTCAAGATCCATGACTGTGTAGTACTCAGCATCAGGGAAGATGTATGGTCTCTGGAATAGCTTCCAGGGTTTTGCCCTGACTTTACTTTTTTTGAAGGTGGGGGGATTATTG
>NW_015169183.1:1039952-1046462 GCF_001447785.1 Gekko japonicus | reverse complement strand
CTAGAAGCCCTCCCACTGTTGCCCCCCCCCCAAGCACCAAGAAGACAGAGCATCACTTGCCCCAGACTGTGAGTTCCTATCTATACCTTGTGGCTAATAGCCACTGATGGACCTCTGCTCCATATGTTTATCTAATTTCCTCCTGAAGCCATCCACACTTGTAGCTGCCGCCACCACCTCCTGTGGCAGTGAATCCCATGTATTAATCATTCTTTGGGTGAAGAAGTACTTCCTTTTATCTGTTCTAACCCGACTGCTCAGCAATTTCATAGAGTGCCCACAAGTTCATGTATTGTGAGAAAGGGAGAAAAGTACTTTTTTCTCTACCTGCTTTATTCTATGCATAACCTTGTAAACCTCTGTCATGTCACCCCCTCAGTCATCATTTCTCCATGCTAAAAAGCCCCAAGCACTTTTCTTCATACGTAAAGTGTTCCAACCCTTTTATCATTCTAGTTGCCCTTTTCTGCACTTTTTCCAATGCTATAATATCCTTTCTGAGGTGTGGTGACCAGAATTGTACACAGTATTCCAAATGAGGTTGCACCATCGATTTATACAGGGACATTATGATACTGGCTGATTTGTTTTAAATTCCCTTCCTAATAATCCCCAGCATAGCATTGGCCTTTTTTATTGCAGTCACACACTGTCTCAACGTTTTCAGTGAATTATCTACTACGACTCCAAGATCTCTCTCTAGAAGACCCTTTTACTTTCTACCCCTTTTCTACTTCAGTACACTACTTTGTTGGTCAGGTAGTTGTCCTTATGACTCCCTCTGAGTCCCCAGTTGAATCCATATGAATTAATTGCCTCAGTGTGTCAGTATTTCTTTTTTCCCAGTGAGGAGGGAGGGGAAGGAAAATAACTGACCAATCAGTAGAACAAAGTCTGGGTCCAGTGGCACCTTTAAGACTAACAAAGTTTTATTCAAGGTATGAGCTTTTGTGTGCAAGCACACGTCTTCAGATACAGACCAATCAGTAGATCAAGATGGGTAGCCGTGTTAGTCTGCCTGTAGCAGTGGAAAAAAGCAAGAGTTCAGGAGCACCTTAGAGACTAATAAAAAATGTGGCAGAGTATGAGCTTTTGTGAGTCACTGCTCACTTCTTCAGACCAATCAGGGTGTGTCTAAAAGCAAGAGTTCAGGAGCACCTTAGAGACTAATAAAAAATGTGGCAGAGTATGAGCTTTTGTGAGTCACTGCTCACTTCTTCAGACCAATCAGGGTGTGTCTAAGATGGAGAAATGTGAGGGCTTCCAAGGCCTGTCTCTTTAAAACCTCAGTTCCCCTCCCTCCATTACACAATAGAATGAAGCAAGTGTGTTTTTTTGTTTTGTTTTTACATGTCCTTTCACAGAGGATATTTAGCCCTGCCCTCAGGTTGCCAACTTCCAGGTGGCAGCTAGAAATCTCCTGGGATTACAACTGATGTTCAGGCGACTGAGATCAGCTCACCTGGAGAAAATGGCCTCCTCTTTAGAAGGAGGACTCTGTGGCGTTATATCCCATTGAAGTCCATCCTCAAACCCAGCTCTCCTCAGCCCCCGCCAATCTCCAGGTATTTTTGAACCTGGAGATGGCAGCAACCCTACCCTGCCTGTTCCAAACTGACTAAAAATATGGAAGAGGAGCAGGCAAACCGACGACAAGCTATCTCAGGATTTCAACTACAGAATAAAATAAAATATTTAGGAATTATAATGACAAATAAATGTAGTTCACGACAAGAGAATAACTATAAAGAATTGCTGAGGAAGACAAAACAGGACTTAGAGAGATGGAAAGATTTACAGATATCTTTGATGGGGCGTATCACAGTAGTTAAAATGAATATACTCCCAAAATAGTTATTTTTATTTCAAACAATTCCTATTCTCCAAAATCAATTTTTTTAAAGGAATTGGAACAAGCGATTTCAAAATTTATTTGTCAAGGCAGGAGACCCAGAATAAGACTGAAAGCTCTTCAAGATATAAAAGAAAGGGGAGGCTTTGGCCTACCTAACTGGAACATTTACTATAGAGCAGCTGCCCTAATGTGGATTAAAGATTGGGTCACACTAGAAGATATGAGAATACTGAAAGTGGAAGGGCATGCATTTTCTATGGTACGGAAAGGGAAGTATGCATAAATATTTTAAACAGCATTGGATACGGGCATCTCTAATGAAAGTATGGGAAATCATACATAAGTCAAAGCTGATTGTCCCTTTGGAAGCGATTGCACTCCCAAATGCATACCAGGAACAAACACAAAGAAGGTATCTGGATATTTTAGACTCTGACGACTGTTTGAAACCACTGGAAGACCTATCATGGTGGCAAAGAGCGCAAATAGAATCCAGGCTTACTAAAGATAAGAAAATTGGGTTCTATAAAAACTTACTAGAGATTGAAAAGATTATTATATCCACGGATTCAAAGCACATATGAAGGCTTTATCTACTTTTACTTGATGATTTGATGTTGAAGGAGGTTGTAAAAGGGAATATGGTTCAGTGGGTGCAGAATATTGGGCATAACATTAATTTAGAGCAGTGGGAGCAAATATGGAAGAAAAATATTAAGATTACGAAAGCTATTCCATATAAAGAAAATGTTTATAAAATGTTTTATAGATGGTATGTAACACCTGAAAGGTTAGCTAAAATCGACCCAAAATGCTCTAATAAGTGCTGGAAATGTGAAAATAAGGTTGGTACATTTTCCCATATGTGGTGGTATTGTGAAAGAACTAAAAAATATTGGATAATGGTACATGAAACTTTGTAAAAAATAGCCATTTTCTTTTAGCAAGAGGGAAAAGTTGGGAGATTGAAAGGTATGTTTTGGACACACTTTGTTGTGGAAGCAACCTTTCTCTCAGTGAGAGGGGGAAAATATTATCCTTCAGCCTTTTCTCTGGTTGTGGGAAGCTGAAGGGGGTGATGCAGGTGGTAATTCATTTGTTGAACAGAAAGGATCAGAAAGACTGGTGCTTTCTTCTTCCCCCAAAGAAAACTAAACCTACTTCAGGCTGTAGTCCTATACATGCTTTCTTATGAGAATGCTGATTAAGGTGGTGTGAATTGGATTCACACTGTTGGTAAAATAAAGACACCCTGCACGTGTTCCCAGTTATTTTGTTGCCAAAACTTCTGAAAAATGTTACCGTCTGGAAGGAACAGTGCTGGGAGTCCTGAAAGTATATTTTCTAGGGATGAGCATGAACCAGGAAAATGTGGTTTGTATCAGTTCATGGTTCATGGCATGCGTGGTTTGCAAACCGTGGACCATCATTAACTTTTTGATGCTAGATAAACTGGTTCAGTTCATGAGGTTTGTGATGCAGTCGAATGCCCCTCTGACATGCTAGAGACAACAATGTCACAGGAGATCTCTGGTTTACTCTCCTCTTCCTGCCCTTAGGGCCATAGCCAGTGGTGGGGCTTTAGGGGTGGAGCCACCTATCAATTAAGGCAGAGCCCCACCGCAGCTTAAGTTCTCTGTCCCCTCCCCTCCCCTCCCGGCGTGGAGGGCAGCGATGGCATTTGGGCCAATGGCTGTTGCTGTACTGGTTTCCCAGCATGCTAGCAGCATCTTTCTTCCCCATGTCAGTCCTTTCTTCGCTTCCTCCAGCCTCAGCTGAGTGAGGGCTGAAGGCGGACTCGATATTTTGTACTTCTGTCCCCTTGGTGCACTCCTGTCTGGGCTGGCAAGACATACTGCAAGTCTCTCCCACTCTGAGAGGCTGAGTCCGGCCCCTTCCCCATTGCCATCTTTTCCCTTTGTCCGGGCCCTTCCAAATGAGCACTGCTTGTTGGCCTTCCCATCTGGGGGCTGGGTGTATGAGCAGAGAGATGGGGTGGCTCAGCTCCTACCTAACACCCCCAAACCCCAGCAGGGAAGAGAAATCACAATCAGGAAGGTATGGGTCCTCAGCTGAGGTACCCAGTAGCTAAGCCTTTCTGCTTGGCATTGGCAGAGAGATGGGGTGGTTCAGAGTCCTGAGTCCCCCTAACACCCCCAAACCCCAGCAGGGATGAGGAATCACAGTCAAGGGGAATGTGCTCTGCTAGTCTGCTTTTAACAAGTTACCTGCCTTTCTGTGTAACTGCGAACAGCCAACAGAGGAGAGGGTGCAGAACTGAGCTGAGTGTATACATTTTATTTATTTATTTATTATTGTATTTCTACCCTGCCCTCCCCGCGAACGGGCTCAGGGCAGCTGACAAAGGGCACCATGTGCCTACATATAAAACAATAAAAACAAGACAATCAATTTAACAAAATAAAGTGCTCACTAGTTTCAATCTCTCAATATAACAAGATGGTATCTCAGAAATGTTATAAAACAACGACACTCCTTCACTAAGGAGGATAATGTCCCGTAGATGTTACTCATTCCCATCGAGCGGCTGTCACGGTTTGATGTTCATAGGGCATTTGATATACATAGCATTCATGTTTGATGTACATAGCATTCTGATCCCATATAGCAGAATGGGAACTCTGTTATTGGCAGCCAGCAGTGCCTGTCAAGCTTTGGAGGGCTCCTATTGGTGTTTCCAAGCCTGGAGAATTCCACTCCCCTGTTGCTTTGAAGTTTTGTAAACAGTTTAATTGAGTAGAGACTGTCTGTCTGGAAATGCAATCATTCATGAACCACCACAAACAGCACCAAAGGTCATGAAATGTTGGTGCTGGGTGCCCTTCCATGAACATCACTTTGTGAACCATGAACTGGCCAAAATTCCTAATGAACTTTCATGTTTTAACCGGTTTGTGCCCATCCCTATTCTTTTCTGAAACCAGCAATGTTTGGTCTGGTTTGGGCTAGTTGTGTATCGGTAATGGTGAGCGAATGACTTCTTAGTGTGACCTAAGGCCTCCTTGCTTTGTGTTATTTTACAGCATGGAAAATGAGTTATTGAGCAAAGTTTTTGGTGAATTCTGGATCAAATTGAGACCTGCAGTGTTCATATCCTTCTTCATCTCGTAATCTTTTTGAGTAATGTGTTGAGTAATGGGTTTCAGGATAGGAGAGATGTGTGGCAGGACTTCTCTCTTGTACCGAGCATTCCTTTTGGTGTTGCAGAAGGAGAAATAGCATTAGGCAGGCCTTAGCAACATGGTATGGGGTATGTAGAGGTTTGGGTCCTTTTCAGGATTAAAAATAAACAGAAAAAAACCTAAAATAACCCCCAAATTCTTAACGAAACAAGAAGACAATATCAAGACAATAACTGGATGTGATTTGGTAACTCACACAATAAAATACCTGGGAATAAATGTGTTGGGGGATAAGATACATTATTGCAAGTTAACTATGATAAAGTTTGGAAGAAAATACAAAAAGAACTGGAAAGATGATCTAAATTAAAACTCTCATGGCTTGCAACATTTCCCCTGTAAAAATGAATATTTAACTGAAAATAAACTTTCTATTTTAGATGCTCCCAATTGATATACCTGACAAGATGCTGAAAGACTGGCAAAAACAAATCAGTACATTTATCTGGAATGGCAAAAAAATCACGAGTCAGATTTAAAGTGTTCCAGGATCGGGGGGAAAAGGACTCATTGTACCTAATTTTAAGATGTATTATCAAGCAGCCGGCCTGGTGTGGATTTCCAGTTGGATCAAAAATCTGAATGAAAGATTGATGAAACTGAAAACAGTGGGTTTGGCTGAAGGATAAAACAAATAGGAAAATCCCCCCCCCCCAAAAAAAAGGCTATGTAATGATAGATTATGAAAATTTGGCACTCTATGAAAACAAGAATTAGCCCACCCATCTAATTTATAATATCACCAATAGATGCATATGACAAACCTACAAGAAAAAAATAATCTGATTTTATCATATATCAAAATATGATCAATTTTCAAGGTGGAGTTAAATCCTGGTAGACAATGAATGAAGAAGGAAAAAAGATACAATGGCTAACTTATCTTCAACTTACCTCAAGGCTTAAAGAAGCAATGCATGCAGAAAGAGATAAATTAAGGGACTTAACGGAATTTGAAAACATAATAATGAATTTTAAAAGAACATCTTTTAGGTCACATTTATAACCTTCTACTTCAATATGATACAGAGACGAAACAGGTTAAGACATGCATGATGAAATGAATGCAGAATTTTGATGAAGAAATTGCACTTCAGCAGTGAGAAAGTATATGGATGAAAGATATAAAGTTTACAGTGAGCAGGGGTCTTTTCGTAGAAAAAGAGCTGAAGGAGCTCATTAGCATATGGCATGCTAATGAGCTACTGGGCTATTAGCATATGCCACGCCCCTGACATCACCGGAAGTGATGGCAGAAGGGGAAGCAAAAGGGGGGGAGGCATCTTCAAAAGCCTCCCCTCCCCTTCCCTTGGGGGGGAGCGAAGAGAGAAGGGGTTTAAACTTTAAACCCCTTCTCACTAGAGTTGGGCCACAGGAGGAAAGACAGAAGGAAAGAGAGAGAGTAGAGAGAAGGAAAGAAGGAAGGAAAGAGGGAAAGAAAGAAGGAAAGAA